>NW_028251814.1:0-84476 GCF_964263255.1 Lissotriton vulgaris | reverse complement strand
GGCCACGGGTACTCATAGTACGGCCCGCGGGCCGGTGGCGGCCCGGCAAGCCTTCCCTGGCGGCCCGCTGATCTGCCAGACATCGTACCCGTGTTGTATTTTTTTAAAAAAAGGAAATCGTGTCTTCAAACACTGCTGGTTGCTGCAGCGCGAGTCTAAGAGACTCTGCTGCTCTGTGGAGGCCGGCCGCCGGGTGATTCAATTGATAGTGGAGCTGCAGGGGCCTAAGAAGAGGTTAAGTACAGCAAGGCCTCATTAACATACAAATGGTCTTTCTAAAGACCTGTGAAGTGCTCGGGTGGGGCTGTGTGTGCCAGGAGGCTGTCTCAGCCCAGGCTGACACAAGCAGGGTGAGGTGAAGAGGGTGACAGAGGGAGGTAGTGGGACAGAGGGAGAGGGAGAGGGAGGGAGGGAAAGGAGACAGAAACATCGGGGCTTGTTCATTAAATATGAGCTAATGAAAACAGTTTAACATAGATACTTCAGGTACATATACACCACCTATGTGTATCTCGCCTGCTGTCTCTAATGTAGTCATCAAGTGTTTATTTAATGACAGCGCTTATATCCAGATTACTTTACTCGCACACTGTGTGTGACAACTTCATCTTGTTAGACCTGGCACCTTGTTTGTTTACCATGTCACTTGTGCTCCAAATACTTGTGTTATTTTCTTTATATTTGTATTGCCTTAGTAGGACCATCGAGCTAAATTGGCCGGACGCATTCCAAACTTGCCTGCAGTCAGTGCATGTTGAAGCGCTGGTGCACTTCCGTTCGAGTAATTATGTTATTGCTGCCAATTCCTGTAGTGCAGGAGTATTGGGACCACTCAGTCCAATGCAGGTAAGCAATTGAAGCTGCCAAAGTATTGCAGTCCTTCAAACAAGCAGCGCTAGTGCTTAGGGCAGTGTCTTTAGAAACCACATTGTTTTAAAAACAGGCAACGTTTCTCAGTCCCGGTGTCGCAATGAACAAGATGCTCGCGCTCCCTTTTAAGGGAATTATGGTAATGGCAGCCCCTCACAGATAAATGTGCTGGGCACTGGGAGGGAGGAAAAGGGAGGGAGACAGAGGGAGAGGGAGGGAAAGGAAGAGAGAGGGAGGGAGGGAGAGGGAGGGAGGGAGACAGACAGAGGGAGGGAGACAGACAGTGAGAGGGGGAGGGAGGGGGGAGAGGGAGACAGAGGGGGGAGACAGAGGGAGGGTGACAGACAGGTGGAGGGAGACAGACAGAGGGAGGGAGACAGACAGAGGGAGGGAGACAGACAGAGGGAGGGAGATAGACAAGGAGACAGAGGGAGACAGACAGAGGGAGGAGGGAGACAGACGGAGGGAGACGGAGGGAGACAGATGGAGGGAGAAGCGAGACAGAGAGAGGGAGGGAGACAGGCAAAGGGAGGAGGGCGACAGACGGAGGAAGACAGATGGAGGGAGAAGGGAGACAGAGAGAGGGAGGGAGGGAGGGAGAGGGAGACAGAGGGAGGGAGACAGGAAGAGGGAGACAGAAGGAGGGAGAAGGGAGACAGACGGAGGGAGACAGATGGAGGGAGAAGGGAGACAGATGGAGGGACAGAGAGAGAGAGACAGAGGGAAGGAGACAGAGGGAGGGAGACAGGCTTATGGAGACAGAGGGAGGGAGATCGAGAGAGGGAGAAGGAGACAGGGAGGAAGACAGAGGGAGGGTGACAGAGGGAGGGTGACAGAGGGAGACAGACAGAGGGAGACAGACAGATGGAGAGAGGGAGACAGACAGATGGAGGGAGGAAGAGGGAGACAGAGGGAGGGGAGGAGACAGAGAGAGGGGGAGGGAGGGAGACAGAGAGAGAGAGGGGGGAGGAAGACAGAGAGAGGGGGAGGGAGGGAGACAGAGAGAGGGAGACAGAGAGAGGGAGACAAAGAGAGGGAGACAGAGAGAGAGAGAGAGACAGACAGACAGAGGGAGACAGAGAGGGAGAGGGAGAGGGAAGGAGTGAGACAGTCAGAGTGAGTGAGACAGAGAGGGAGAGGGAGTGAGTGAGACAGTCAGAGTGAGTGAGACAGAGAGGGAGAGAGAGGGAGTGAGACAGTCAGAGTGAGACAGGAGAGAGAGGGAGTGAGACAGTCAGAGTTAGTGAGACAGAGGGGGACAGGGAGATAGGGAGGGAGAGAGCTAGAGAGAGGGAGGACAGAGAGAGTGATAGAGAGAGAGATAGAGCGAGATAGAGATAAAGAAAGAGGGAGAAAGAGAGAGAGAGAGAGATGTGTGTATGCGGGGTCTGGTGGCTCAGTGGACGAAGGCGTCCACTGCAGGGACCTGTGATCAACCTCATGGTCACAGTTTTTTTTGTTGCTCTAGCCCCGCCCCCTCCCCCACTGACCCCGCCCCCACTGGTGCGGCCCTCGGACACAAACCACACTGTAAATTTGGCCCGAGAGAAAGTTTGTGAGTACCCATGTCCTAGGCGATAGCCATCAGGGCCGGACTGGGAACCAGAACCGGCCCTGGCAAAGTGCTTGGCCGGCCCCCCTCCCCCCTCCGGGAGGAGAGGGGAGGGGGAGAGGTGCGACCGCGCTCTATGACAGGGCCGGTTTTCGGCCGTTTTTGTTACAGGGCCGTTTTTGCAGCATAACGGCCCTGTAACAAAAACGGCCCCAGGGGCCCAAAACCGGCCACCAACCATGCGGCCCACCGGGGAATTGCCCGGTGCCCTCAACGGCCAGTCCGGGCCTGATAGCCATTCCTCAGCCCAAATTGGTGGCTCGGTCGGTTTCTGTGGTTCTTGCCCCTTACTCCACATGCCTGGCACTGCTGCCATCAGTTTTCTGAGTGCTGTGTCTAATTTTGGCAACGCCCCTCTTAACCGATTCAATGTCCAACATCATTATCTTCTTCTAAGAGCTATGACACTGCCTCTTTGTGATCTCATCCAAACCACGAGCTGCGGATACTCTTTGTCACGGTGGCACAACCCCCTTCCACCAGCTCCCTCTCAGTGGATAGCTAGGGTGCCCAATCGAGGTCTTGCAGGATATGCAAATCTTCCCTGATGGCACGAGCAGATATATAGAATTTATTTAGCGCCAAGTGCCACCGAACAGTCAAACTGTGCATGAAAACAAAAAGGCGTGAGCTGACAGGAAAAGTGTGATGTTTTTAATTGGAAATGTATGCTTTTTAGAGTGTCTGTGCCTTCGTTTGATTGTGATGTATGTTTTTGGGTTTAGTTAAAATGCGTCCATTTCAAGATATTTCAGTGAAGTGGTTTGTGATCTGAGACTGCACGCATTCAGAAATGCAGTGTGCGAGTGACCGACAAACAGGAGCGTGTTCAGTGCGATACGAGAGCTCAATAGTTCTGTAAACTACTTAGGTCGAGGCTGAGTCAGTGCACATGCACCTGCAACCACCGGTTCAAATTAAGCACTTGGTGGAATTATGTATTTTCTAACCCTGTCGGAGCAGAGCAGGCTAAATCCCTGCTACCCCTTTTCTGCCAC
The DNA here is from genome assembly GCF_964263255.1 of Lissotriton vulgaris. Lineage (NCBI taxonomy): Eukaryota > Metazoa > Chordata > Amphibia > Caudata > Salamandridae > Lissotriton > Lissotriton vulgaris. Next base: position 80,996 of record NW_028251814.1, on the reverse strand, counting down.
CACAGAATATTAACACGCATTTGCAATGCAACAGGTCTTACATTTATGCAAGTTTAAGCTATTGCAGTTGTAAATGACAATATATTTTATTTATGTTTTATAAACCAAAATAAAAGGCATAGCCATTTACAATGCCAATGACTCAAACTCTCATAACTGCGAGACCTATTGCATTGAGAATGCTTGTTTACATCTCATGGCTGCACGGCTCAGGCGGTCAGCCAGACACAGAGGCCCGGCCTAAACTGCACCAGATCACACAAGCTGCACAGTGCCGCCAGCAGCCAGCCACTTGCTCGACTCTGCTAAACTTTAGTGACGGGCTCAAATGCATTCATTAACCAGCAGCAACTGACACTAAAAGTCGTCGACACTCGCAAGACACTTAGTTCTTAGCAGTGAGGCGAGAGGAGCAATTTGGTGAAGCAGGCACGACTTTCCTACTCACAATAAAATCTATAAAGAAGTTAGCTTGAAATGTGACTTTAAATGGAGAAGTCACATTCAAACTAATTTTACTAGCAAGCCTTCTTACTACGAATTGGGCACATAACAATAATTTGAAAAAGTACTATTCATTGTGCTTTGTTTATTTTATGCACATATCGTAATCTGCAGTGAAATAACCCAAAACTTTATAAAGAGAATCGTAAATCTTATTGCAGTCAGATTTCTGGCTTACCTGACTGGAAAGTGGCGTTCAAACGGCTAATGATACTGTGCGTCCTTGGCACATGGTTTAGGCCAGTGTAGTGTACTTGGCAGGCAGTCTCACGCTTACAATCCCAGTGTCCTCTATAGACTTCTCCCCAGGGTCCAACTCTGTCCATGCAGGCCCGGCGGTGCTACGTTTTACTGCCCCCTGCACCCTCCAGGGCCTCCTGGGACTGAATGACTGTGTCTCTGCAGCCTCAGGGATTCTAGAGTCGGGCTGCTGACCACAGCTATCGACTGGGCTCTCATCGCTGCCAAGGTTTAAAATTGCTATGTGTGACATTTTCATAATTAAATTGTACTTATGTGTGACATTTCAACGACTATGAGTGACACTTTTTTGCGAGCAAAACTCAAGCAATGAAGTCGAGGGAAAAATATATATATATATATCTGTAATTACACCCATTTGAGCAAAGAGAAACTCCAAGAAGACTAAAACATATGCAAATGCCTGCCGCGGGGGACTCATAATTACAATAAAATTATGAAAATATCACACCTAGCAATCTGAAGGCTTGGCAGCTATGCACTTTGAGGCTGCTCTTTACCAACTGACGTTGGAACTACTCAAAACAACAATGTACAGTAGAATGCTTCTTACTGTGTATCATCTGTGCCTTGTCCATGCACATCAAGGGTTGAATCTCTGTGGCAGTACCCCCATATAAAGTCATGTAGATTGCACCATTTTCTTCTTTAATGTATAATTCAGGTGTAGCTTACTCAAATTATTTTAACTTATGTTGGTAATATATTTTAATGGGCACATCTAATGGGGTCACAGTAGTGTAGCACAATACAGCCCATTCCATAATCTCCATGATTATCTCATGTACATCCAGGGTTCGATGCAATCTGTGTGTTCTCTTTTGTACTGCCAGTCACCGGTGTATTTAACTGTGTAGCCTTGGACCGCGTCATGCATGTGCATGTAAGTTGCATGATCGAGGTAACTTTTAGTGGCGATACTACGTGTCTCGTGTCTCTCGGACCTCTTTCAAGTGCTCGCCATCCATATTCTCCAGCATCCCCTCCTCCCCCACTCCTCCCAAAGGGCGGCAATCTGAGGGATAGCTCCGGGCACCACAAGCTCTAGCTACGCCTCTGAGGAAGGTGGTGGATAATCTGTACAGTCCTGTACTATGTGCACGACAACATGCAGGCAGGGGATGAGGACACGCAAGGAATGTCGGCTTCCTAGCTGTAAGGCATATAAAGGAAATCTATCTCCCACAATCCTACCTTGGTAATGTCCTCCACAGAAACCAGTCAGGCTTCTGGTTGGCAGTAGGATGCCAGGTCTACAGAGGAGCAAAACAGGAGCACAGATTGTCCTATGGGTGGGTGCATGAAGTGTGCAAAATTACCTGTCTGCAGTGCTCTATACACTGCTCATTGTCATGCACGGCTGCTAAGGCAACACCCAGGGAGGGCTTGCTGTTTGTACCAATGTACCATTCAACTCAATGGGCGATGGCTCCAGAGGTTTTTACTGATACCCAGGGGTCACCTAATGTCAGGAATAAATCAGGGCAGGTCATCATGTCCAATTTCCTTGTTCTTTTCAAAAAAGCCTACCTTTAGTCTTAGCCTACTCAAGACCAGTGTCTTAGTGAAAGTCTTACCTCTCGAAGAGTTGCACTTATAGATGCCTGGGCCCACCTTTCCGTGAAAGGTGAAAGGAGCTGCCCCAGAGCACTCACAGTCTCTCTCAAATGTGAATGCTTACCCGTTAGCACCGAAAACATGCCTGAAGCAAGGAGCAATTGAGATCTGACTTCCAGATAGGATCAGCTGCCTGAAAGGTTGTAATAACAAGGTACTGTGCTTGTAGAGTTCAGGCCTTGCTGGGGATGTGAACTGTTTTGAGGGTGTGAACAAAGCTATTTCCTATCTACCTAATTGTAGATATTTTTTAATGTGTGGTATTTAGTAGTGTGAGCTTAATAAAGTACTTTTCCTTGTTATGTGTAAAAGCATTGACTCAACAGTACTTTATTGAGTGTGGCTGAGTACCAGCAACCTGGGAGTTCTAGCCCACACCTCCTCCCCAGAGTAGACCTTGGAATGCTCTGCTTCTCTACCCCGGAGAGTCAAGTGCAACAATGGGATAGTCCGTTCTCAGTAAAGAGAAAGTTGCAGACTTATTACTTGTGAAGAACTCACTTCCTACACAAATACTAATCCAATGTTCTACATTGGGGATAGTGCTTTCCCTGATGGCAGAACCACCGCTGGTTTCACTATCAGGAAACCACCTGCTGTGCCTTGAATGTTGAAGAAACAGCAATGTAGGACCCTCGACCCCTCCTTTAGTTAGTCTTTCCAGTGCCATGTACGATGGCGCGTCTCTGTCTAGAAACGTCACTAGCCCATGGAGTTCCCAGTCAGTGAACACAGTACATCAGTGATATTTGATTTACATTTTTCTGAGGACCGACACCCCCCACCCATTCCCTCCACTGAGGGTATCTTTTTTCAGAAAATGAAAAAGGCGAACTGAACTTACATTACTCCATGGCTTAGCAGATTGACAGTCAGTCTATTTTCTCATGGAAGTGGCAGCTGCAGTGGAATCAACTCGATGTGAAAAAACCCAGCATGTAAAATAAAAACCGCTGACTGAAATGAGGCAAAATGTAGTGGCTGTTGCCCACTTTATCTTAAGTGACCCCAGTGGTGGCCTGCACCGATCGGGGGTGGTGGGAGCGGGAGAATGGTGTAAAAAGAGAAGAAAAAAAATGCCTCCTCGCCACGGCTCTCCTTTGTCGTCGCCGAGTCTCTCCTCTGTCTCTCCCAGCCAGGAACAGGAAGCACCCGTGCTCCCCTGACCAATCACAACACTGCAATGGAGCATTGTGAATGGTCTAAGCGCCGTGGTTTAGCGCTCAGCAAGGGAATGGGAGCCTGGGCATGTTCTCCCCCTAGGTTGCAATGCAGCCTGGGTGGAGAACATGCAAAGTGCACATAACTGTTTCTCCAGCCAAACTGTCATTGCCCACTTGCAGAGTGCCCACCATTCCTCCCTCTACTCTGTAAGCAGTGCAGCCCTGCCCGTAAAACTGCAGCAGTAGGAACAAATCAAATGATAATATCAAGTTCTTATCATTTTATTTTTCCTTTATTTCACTGCTGCAAAGCAGTGGGGCGATGCTCCTCTGCCTCAGCGGAGGAGCCGCAAATGAGTGACCCTCTGAGTGACACATCAGGAAACTTTGGCCATGCCGATTGCAGGGATGTTGTTACACTGCCCTGGGGTCGGAATATAGTCAGGCATCCTTAAGCGAAAGCGGGGGAGAGCAATAGGCATCCTCAACAACCATGAGCTGCAATAAGTATTGTGAGTGCTTCTCTTTGGTCAGATGAATAAGCTATTTGTTGGAAGGTTTGCTTATTAAGAAGTGGGAAGATTAACGCTTCATGTGATAGTTCTACAATCATTATCTGTTTTCTGATCACTTAAGACAGGATAATAGGAATTGCACCAGTCCTTCCCACCACCTCATGAAAGACCTGAAGAGATCTGGAACTATATATTGCTTTATTAACCCCTTCGGTGCTCATGACGAGCTGAGCTCGTCATGACCACACCCATTTCTATTATGGCCCAGCACAGCAGAGGAACATCTCAAGCAGCCAAGGTGTTAACTGCTAACATTGACGATGCAGCTTCTGACATGTTCTGTAATTGGGGTGCCAGTAAGATCCTTCCTTGCAGTTTAAGAGTGTGAACTTGAGACCCAAAGGATCACAGGGTTGGGCTTCTGGTGTTGTTCCCAACAAAGAACAGTTGCATTATTACAACCCTTCATAAGCATCTGACCTTTGACTTCATTTGATACTCTTCTGCCTACTCACGGTAAATCCACTCACCCTCTGCCAGGTGAAGGTGTGAAAGTTATCTTGAAAATAGCATTCTAGGGAATTTTAATGCTGGAAAAAAATCTCTTTTGGGCAAAAGAAAAGTTTATGTGTGAGGGCGCAACCAGCAATCTATGGAGCTTCATCTAGGTTGATTGACTTCTCTTACTTTCATATGGTTCACAGCGATGGTTCTTGCATTAGTAAATAAAAGGGACAATAATTTCACATGGGAGAATAACCTAGATTTCCATAAGCACCTCTGCTCCTGATCCACACTCTAATAACACCTTCTCAGGTTCTTGAGGTCTTGCCACAGGGTGGTGAGGGTGGTCCATGAGGCATAGGATATCTAACATTGTCAGGTAGCTCGGAATCTCATAGGATGTAGTTACAGAGCATGCCATGTACGAAGTTGCTGCAGCTGTTACCACCACAGGCTCTGTGTGTCCTCTCCCTTGCTGCGACACTCTACAGTTACTGTCATAACCACCTCCCCAACATGTTTTCATCTGGGTTTGGAGGCCTCAGAAAGTATGTGGGGGTATGGGCATAATGTTTTCTGTAATGAAAATGTTGTTCCACTTCAGAACAACAGCTCATCCTTGCATGTCCTTGATGGTCACAGGGACCACAAGTGGTCTCAATAGTTGTAGTTGCACACCACAAGTCCCCCACTAGTATTCCATCTCTGGCCACCAGGACCTCCATGGTAATCAGTCCTCAGACTCAGCATGGCACCTCATTCTACATCTCATTACCTTGGATTTCTTCTAATAACAAGTGAGACGTATGTAGCGGGATGTATGGTTCTGGATCTCGAGAAGGGTTTTGATACGGTGGAATGGCCATACATGTTTGAGGTACTACAACGTTACAGGTTTGAGCCTTATTTTCTTAGTCTCATCAAACTGCTGTACGGAGCTCCTTCGGTACGCATGCGCTTTGGAACTTTGTTCTCGAGACCTATACAGACAGGGAGAGGGACCAGACAGGGTTGTCCCCTGTCCCCATTGATATTTTCCCTGGTTATGGAACCCTTGGCCATGGCGCTATGCAGAAAAGCTGAACATTGGGGTATACCACTTGGGGAGGGATTACATGCTGTGTCTTGTTATGCAGATGATATCCTGCTCTAGATGAGGAATCTGCAGGCAATCCCTCCAGCCATACCGAACATACTCAGGCAGCTCGCCTTGGTGTCGGGATTGTGTGTGAATTGGGGAAAGTCTTGCCTGTACTCCTTCAATCCTTCTGCGGACGACCCCAGTCTGGTTGTTGAGGGCGCACTAGTGGCCTGGCAGCTGGTTGTGTTCCGATATTTGGGAATCCGGATTTATCACACAGATCGGGACCTCCTAGATGGGAACCTAACCAGGACAATCACTGCTTTGGCTCCCAGATAGACTTCAGGAAGACACTCAACCTTTCAGTTGCAGGTAGACGGGCATTGCTTAAAATGGTGATGCTGCCCAGATTGTTGTATTGTTTCACCAATCTCCCATTGTATCTCCCAGCGCGTCGTTCTTTAGGCCATTAGAGGGCATGATGAGAGACTGCATATGGAACAATACGCGCTGCAGGGTGGCTTTAGCTAAATTGTATTTACCAGGTGCGCATGGGGGATTGGCCCTACCTAATTTAGAACATTATTATCTGGCGTCCCAGATACAATGGATAGCGAAATGGGTAGCAGAATTACATTTCATGGATACAGTAGAAGGTAATCTTCTGTATACTCTGGAAAAACTCCTTTTTATCTTTCACCCATGCACCAAAACGCACACCTCTCTAACTTTACTGGTACAGTTGGCTCAGAAATGCTTCTGCAGAGCCTTACTTCTCACTAAACACATTATACCCTCTGCGCCCACGCTCCCTTTGATGGGGAAACTGAGAGAGGGGGGTAGGGTTCGAACAGTGGATCTCGCGGACTTGCAGAATGCTGACATTTGCACATAAGGAGACCTTTACGAAGGAGGTACATTACAGCCCTTTCTTTCCTTTATTAACAAAGAGGGGATTCAACCTGGGCAGTTCTTGAGTCATGCTGTTTGGATGGCATCGCTTGGACAACACTGGGGTAGTATGATGAAGTACATACATGTGATGGGCACAGGGAGACACATTATAAAATGGTTCATGGCGGCTATTCGTGAGCATGCTATGGTGGATTTGGTGCACGACAAATGGGAAGCAGACTTGGCGAGACTGTACACACCCAAAGAATGGGATACACTACTAGAGAGCCCTAAAAATATCCCCAGAAATACAAGCTCAAATGAATCCAATTCTATATAATCCACAGAGCGTACTTAACCCCAGACATGATTAATAGGTATTTTTTATTTTATTTTTTTAATCTTTTTTTTAATTAACATTTTGCACATTACAAGCATAGAAACAAAGCAGTGGTCGTGCGTAAAGAAAAGGTGGTTGCCAACAGTACAGTGTTGAGTACCCAACAGCAAAGGAAGAGACCGATGAGTGTATCACAGCGACCACAAGGGGTCATAGTGCAGTATCGTTAGACAAGGCGTATCGATGTCTATGAACAGTACCACCGGAAGGCATGCATGTGACCAGTTCAGATATATTGCAGTTTGAACCTAACTGGGGACATAGGATACAACAAAAGGAGGACAACGTAATGCAAGGAAATGTAAGGGAGTCGCATGAGGCCAGCTGCCGTGTCTAGTGGTGTCGGGAGGGACAAGCTTGATAGGTATTTTAATAGAACAGATGCTTACTGCCCACGCTGCAAACTGGTAAATGCAGACCTCCTGCACATGCTATGGTTGTGTCCCCGACTGCGAGAATACTGGTGGAACGTAATTCGACTACTGCATATAAGCACTGATAGGGCTCTACCACACACATGGGAGGCTTGGATTGTGGGGATATTTCCCAGAGATAAGAAGAACAGAGCATCATTCAGCTTCTTAGATCTGGGTCTGGCGGTAGCCAAGCAGCTTGTCACGCGGCGATGGAAAGCTGTAGACCATCCGCCACTTAAAGCTTGGACACAATCAATAGTAAACTGGGCCAAAGCCGAAGTGGTGTAACTGTTAAAGGAAGATACGCTTGGGCTGCGCAAATACCCTCTATCATCCACCTGGGGTGCATTTTGACTGTGCTGCAAGTGGCCATAGCTCTAGAGGATACCTTAGACATTCCTGATGTTAAGTAAATTTGCAATGTACATGTACTGTATTGTGCCTGCTCTCTGGTGTGCTATGAAATATTTGTCAATTATACCCAACAACTGTCTCACTGTGCTCCAGTCCAGGATTCACATATACACATTGAGATCTGTTATGTCAACATCTCTATGTTAGCTTGAAATGTATACATTATTATTGTGCTGCTCCAGCCCTCCTTCTCTCCCCCCCTTTTTTCTTTTACTTCCTTTGTTTTTATTTGTCTATAATTCTTTTTAGTGGTTTATTGTTCATCATTTAATGGATATTTACAAAAGTTTGATCAATAACCCTGAAGAAACGATTGGATCAACTCCAATTATCGAACAGAATGTAAATGAGTAGTAATGGTTTAGGATACAAGACCTGAAACTATGATAGTTTATCATTGAGTGTAAAATGACTAAATTGTTGTAATGGTATACTGGTGATAGAGCGCGCAGGTCACCCGGGTCACTGAGTTTACCAAATTTCCATGCACTGGGCCCTGGAGTGCATATGACGACAGTGTTTTTGCATGAACCGGGTGAAATCCTTTGCACGCTACTATGAGTAATTCGGGGGGTGACTCTCACTCCACTCACTATTCATGTACCTGACTTACCACAGGCACATTACTCCTGATGGATTCAGGAGCTAGCAGTGGACAGGTGACAAGATTCCTAAAAGGAGTAGAACTCTTATATATCAAGTACATTTATCCACACTTTATACTGTAAAATGACCACAGACACCTGATGAGTTTTAAAGATTTATCAAGAAATTTCAGAATGAATATGCCAAGATAATGAGGCAGATACAAATCAACACGTCAATTATTAAAACTAATGCCACAACGTAACTATGGATTAGGGCAAGTACCATTAGAGTAATTGAGGACACTGCAAAGTAATGAGCTATTCACCATAAGTTTAAACTAGGACATGGGTCATGAACGGGACTAAAATGAGTACTTAAACTAGGCTACTTATGCTATCCTTACTAAATTCACTGCAACCCTGCTAAAGGGAAGGGGAAAAAATGGAACACACTAATATAATGTGACAATTTAATAATATCCTACAGGTAGGGAGAGAAGTGGAACATTTCTAATAAACAATTGCATTATAAGTTGCTTTCAAAAGGTGATAGGGCAAAATCACAGGCAAGAGTGCTTTATTAAGAAGAGAAGAAAGAGAGATAGGAAGACGTAAACCCACAGTTTAATAATTACCTAGATAGGAATGAGGACTAACCCTGGCCACGGGTCAGTTGGAAAAAACGGGGACAAGGACCCTCAAGGATAGGAATTCCAGAATGCGAGCAGGTACAGCTCACGGACAGTCAGAACAGGATACCCCTCAGGATTTGGGTCCGGACTGGGATCACCAAGGTACGACCAACACCCACAGCTTCGGATGCAACGCCTGCGTTACCCCCTCTCTGCAAGTAATCCGCCAGTAACCCCGATTGGGTTTTCGAATTTCCCCAGCAAAGTGCTTCGCCAGCACTTAAGACTATTTCCACCCCTTGGAGTTTGTGGAAAGTGTGGACAGAGTGCTCCACAGCTCTCTGTATCAATCACCTATAGAGTTCGTAGGGTCAGTGACAGGTCTGCTACTCGGACAAGTCGGACAATTTCTCTAAGCTAGACTAGCCTAATTATACTGTTTTGGGACCCCTAGACCACCCACAAATGTTGCAAGTGACAAGTTCCCATGGTATGATTGGTCAGGAGAGGTGGTTAGGTCATGGTTACCACCTATAATTCAGTGTTCACATCATTATTATTCATTTTTGCATACCCGCCCCTTGGGTTCACGTTCCTAGGCATAGGAATATAGAAGACAATGAAAGTGCACAGTATATAGCAACAGTGTAAGCTAGACTAGCCTAATTATACTGTTTTGGGACCCCTAGACCATTCAAGCCTCGGAGACCCTACTACTCCTTCCGTATGTGACCCTTACTAGGTGATATCACAATGGAAGTTTTATACAAAGGACTCGTAGCTATCATTTATTCAGATGCAAAAAGATCCTAATTAGTGCTTCCAGGTATTCCTAACCCTGCACTAATGACTCCCAATAAGTGACCTTACCAGCTAACCGGATTCTGCTCACCGTTAGCTATATACTTCCCCGGGGATTCGGACTACACTGAACACTTACAAACAATTTTGATTAATATCACATATAACATTTATAGCAGCAATGCAAAAATTATCATTTACATGTACATATAAATCCTTTAAACAATTTCGCAATTTTTGAATCAATGCAATCAATATAGCAGCACAGAAATTTCAGCAGCACATTTTATTTTCACGGTTTGTTTATCAACTATCCTGTCTACCTATCTTAACTAGTCCTAACCATCCTCTGCTACCAGAAAATTACTGATAGAGCGCGCAGGTCACCCGGGTCACAGAGTTTACCAAATTTTCATGCACTGGGCCCTGGAGTGCATATGACGACAGTGTTTTTGCATGAACCGGGTGAAATCCTTTGCACGCTACTATGAGTAATTCGGGGGGTGACTCTCACTCCACTCACTATTCATGTACCTGACTTACCACAGGCACATTACTCCTGATGGATTCAGGAGCTAGCAGTGGACAGGTGACAAGATTCCTAAAAGGAGTAGAACTCTTATATATCAAGTACATTTATCCACACTTTATACTGTAAAATGACCACAGACACCTGATGAGTTTTAAAGATTTATCAAGAAATTTCAGAATGAATATGCCAAGATAATGAGGCAGATACAAATCAACACGTCAATTATTAAAACTAATGCCACAACGTAACTATGGATTAGGGCAAGTACCATTAGAGTAATTGAGGACACTGCAAAGTAATGAGCTATTCACCATAAGTTTAAACTAGGACATGGGTCATGAACGGGACTAAAATGAGTACTTAAACTAGGCTACTTATGCTATCCTAACTAAATTCACTGCAACCCTGCTAAAGGGAAGGGGAAAAAAATGGAACACACTAATATAATATGACAATTTAATAATATCCTACAGGTAGGGAGAGAAGTGGAACATTTCTAATAAACAATTGCATTATAAGTTGCTTTCAAAAGGTGACAGGGCAAAATCACAGGCAAGAGTGCTTTATTAAGAAGAGAAGAAAGAGAGATAGGAAGACGTAAACCCACAGTTTAATAATTACCTAGATAGGAATGAGGACTAACCCTGGCCACGGGTCAGTTGGAAAAAACGGGGACAAGGACCCTCAAGGATAGGAATTCCAGAATGCGAGCAGGTACAGCTCACGGACAGTCAGAACAGGATACCCCTCAGGATTTGGGTCCGGACTGGGATCACCAAGGTACGACCAACACCCACAGCTTCGGATGCAACGCCTGCATTACCCCCTCTCTGCAAGTAATCCGCCAGTAACCCCGATTGGGTTTTCGAATTTCCCCAGCAAAGTGCTTCGCCAGCACTTAAGACTATTTCCACCCCTTGGAGTTTGTGGAAAGTGTGGACAGAGTGCTCCACAGCTCTCTGTATCAATCACCTATAGAGTTCGTAGGGTCAGTGACAGGTCTGCTACTCGGACAAGTCGGACAATTTCTCTAAGCTAGACTAGCCTAATTATACTGTTTTGGGACCCCTAGACCACCCACAAATGTTGCAAGTGACAAGTTCCCATGGTATGATTGGTCAGGAGAGGTGGTTAGGTCATGGTTACCACCTATAATTCAGTGTTCACATCATTATTATTCATTTTTGCATACCCGCCCCTTGGGTTCACGTTCCCAGGCATAGGAATATAGAAGACAATGAAAGTGCACAGTATATAGCAACAGTGTATCGCGGTCAAGGTAGACTGCAGCATCTCCGTGGTGGGTTCCCAGGCGCATCGAGCTTCAGGAGCCAGCTGGCTTGTTTCAGATTCTGCGCAGTGGGGTTTTTCCCATGTCACGTGTCGGGGATTAGAAGGGCTTCAATATGGCTCGGCTCCCGTCCCCCCCGGCCCATTGGTACGCGGTACATGAAAAGTAAGCGAAAACAAATTAGAATCACACGTAAAATTGATTACTCTGTACACCATTAAAAGTTACACTGCACCCCTTACTTTATAATATCTATAGCATTAAGGTTTAGTGCAAAAAGACAGATAGGCAGAAGCAGCAGTAGCAAGCAGAGAGCGTGGTTAGAGTCAAGCGGCCATGTTTGCAGTAATGCGCATGTGCACAAAATCCCTCCAAAATGCGGGTGCGTCACATCACATGGGTATGACCGACGCATGCGCAGACTGGATTTCTGCGAAGCAGCCATTTCCGTAGTGCAAGCATTGTTAGGATGAAAAGACACACAGGCAAGCCTCCTGGGGACACCCGCGTGTTGGGAAAAATGCTAAACAAATGACGGACGGGTTGAATTAATATGATTACAAGTTAGGCGAGGTTCTTGATTAAGAGCAAGTCGCTTTACGTGCGAATCCTTGCTCCATCAATCCCCTCTTTGATGATATTTACTATCATCACTATAAAGGAAACAGATGCCAACTTCATTCTTCCATATCATTCATCTCTATCTCAACAAATTTATTGTTGAGTTTTCTTTCAGCTTCTCTATGAGAGTGGTGATTTTTAGCCTTTTTATAGATTTTATTCCTCAATTCTTCTAATTCTAACTCATCAATATTTCTCTTCACTCCTCTCTTATTCACAGTGTACTTTTTGCATTTTTGACATTTGCAGCAAATGAATATAATCAGTGCAATCACACCTATTCCAGCTATTGGCATCAGTATTTTCCATAGGAGATTTCTACCTAAGTTAGAAAACCAACTACCTATAGAGGAGAGACCTCCAGTCAGTCTCGTCCAGGCACTGTCAACCTCCAATGGTTTGAGTTCCTTTTCCAAATTAGTTATGTTCTTTACATATTTCTTAAGTTCGATACTTTTGTCAGGTATGTAGGTGCAACAATGTTGCGCCTTCAGCATTCTACAGACTCCGCCCTCTTTTGCCAATAAGGTATCAAGAGCAAGGCGATTTTGTAAAACCATAGATCTGATCGCAACCATTTCAGTATTGACCAGCAGGAATCCAGCAGCAGTGTCAGTTGATAACCAATCCACTACTGTAGACAATTTGCAGATTCTGTGAGTATTCAGAACTACCCCCATTCCAGGTATCAGTGCACTAAAAATATCACCTATAATTTCCCCTACACTTTCACGTTTGCTATGCTCTAAGCCATTAGTTTCTTCATTGCTTCCAGCAGCATTATTCACATGGTATATTTTCGGGAATACAATGCCAAAATAACAGCTTCCATACCAGTGATCCGGCAATTTGAAATAAGCCTTGTTCCCACATATATAATAAATTCCGGGAAACACAGGTTCTGACCCATTTTTGAAACCCCAACCTCCAATTACCTTATAATTATGTTCACACTCGCTGGAACCGATGAATACATTGTTATAATATTCTGTCCTTTCTCTATGGAGACAAAGCTTCCCTCTCCGTTCAAAATCCAGCAACAAAGCAGGACTAGCTTCGCCTTGCGAGGTGTTGTCCATATGTTCTGCCCACCTAGGGACTCTATCCTTTTCGTCATTTGCCTTTTTCTGAAACTTTTCCCTCCTTCTGTCTGCCATTTTTATAAACATCTTTTCCTGCTCTTGAAAAAAACAGGTCAGATTAGCTTGTCTAGCTTCATTTAAGTCTATGTCACCTATAGTCAGGAAGTATTCGCCCATATAACGGGTTACCTCGCTTCTAACATGTACAAGGTTCAGGTGTCCTCTAATACGAAGTTCCGAAAAGATTACGTCAGCATTTGAATAGTAGTACTGTAAAGTGCTTCTATAAAACAAGCTTGCTAATATACTACAGGAAATTCCGTAGGTCAGGGGTAGATGGTGATATGTCACACCTTCAGCTACTGAAGTGGGTAGCTTCATGCAGACATAACAATCTTCTATTTCCATAGCTTCTACATAGTGCACTAAAAGGTTAGCAAAAACATTCAAATGTGTCCTGTTTCGTAATTTGTGGAAATGTAGTCCACCCTCATCTGATGTTTCTAATTTAGGTCGTGTGTGTCTCAGACTAACTGCATTGTCACGTTTTTCTAAACTTCGTGGTGTTTCTTCAGTCTGTACAACGTCGGTGTCTAACGTCTCAGGTTCAGTAGGGGACAAGTTAGGATCTTTACTTATCATAAAAGGAATAAAGACTGTTAGTCCTATCCATATCACTATCAACATAACTATACTACATAAGCATATTTTACAGCAGGTTTTGCAACACCTAAATCTGGATCTTCCATTGACACTTGAATCAGACATTATAGCTTACAGGTGGTTCTTTTCCGACCCCTCTTTGTTTCTTTACACCAAAGGCTCACTCGGGTTTATTTCAAGGAGGGTCTTCGTCAGAGCTCTGATCAGCAATGGACTCTTCGTCACTTTTGCCACTGTGATTGGGCTCATCAATTTCTTCCAACACCAAGTATGTCCATTCAGGGCTTCTATACAGCCTGTTTTGTTTCTTTACTCTGTCGCTTTTTCTGAGAGACTTTCCTCGGGCTGCTTTCCTTTCACTTTCAGCCCTTTTTCGGTCTTTTAGTTTTTCTTCAACTGTTTTTATTCGGAGTCTCAGTCTTTTAACGTATCGGGGTGCACCCTTGCTTCTGTGGCCTTCGGTGGTCGAGGAAACTTGACCTTCCTCGTGCACTCTTTTGACTTCACTTCGTTGTGGCACTTTGGTCTTGCCAGTGTCTATTTCCCTTCCTGTCTGACTAGTTCCAGGTCTTTCATCTATTTCTTCTGCCTGGTCCCTAAGCTGGCCTTGTTCAGGTTGAATTTGTATTTGTTCTTTATTTTCAGGTGATTTGGTTTCTGCTTCCTGAACACGTTCGTCTATTTCTATCTGTTCCTGTTCATGCACTTCGATCCCTTGATTTTCTTCCGCATGAACTTCAGCTTTAATCACTATCTGACCCTTTCCAGATTCTGGAGTTTCAGGAGGAGTGTCAGCGACTTGATCTGTCCCTACTTGGCCTATTTCCTGATCAGGTATGATGTGAGTCTCGATGACCTGACCTTCGTCCTCTAGTTCTGTCTCACCTGCACTATCCCACTCACTGTCTAGGTAGGAATATTTTCTGGTTCGTATTGGATCAAGAACCTGGTCGTCGGCAGGGAACCAATCAACGTCTCGACTTGTGCTCGGCAGTTCGATGTCAGCGAGATCCGGACCCTCTTCGGGAGTCTCCTCAGCTGGGCTGCCTTCAGCTTCAGTCGCGTTTTCTCCAGTTACCCGCTTCGTGTGGCTGGCATGAATCCACTTCGGTACACCAGCACACTTTACAGCAGTCGTAGTGACAAGGATCACTTGTCTTGGCTTTCCCCACTTTGGTCCAAGACAACTCTTCCGGGTGTGTTTCTTTAACACCACCCAATCACCTGGTTGCAGTTTATGTGCTGGAGTCTTTGGCCAGTCGTCAGCTGTCTCTCCAATCTGGTGAGAGATAGAACGCACTTGGTCACCCAGCTGCTTGCAGTATTCTAGTACCAAATCATCAGAAATACTTAGCAGTTTGTGTCCAGGTACCCATGCCTGTCGCATCACTCTCCCCATTAGTACTTCATGGGGGCTCAGGCCTGTTTTTCGGTTCGGAATACTTCTCAAACTCATCAGCTCAAGGGGCAAAGCTTCTATCCAGTTCATTTTGGTGGAATCACACATTTTTGCCAGTCTGGAATTTAGTGTGCCATTTATCTGTTCAACTACCCCAGAAGCCTCTGGATGGTATGCACAGTGCAGTCTTTGCTTCATCTTAAATGCTGTACAGAGTTAGTCCAAGACATCGTTGGCAAAATGCCCACCTTGGTCTGTTTCATTCGTCTCAGGAATTCCATACCTAGGTATCAACTCCCTGAGCAATAGTTTGGCTACGGTTAGGGCATCATTTTTCTTTGCTGGGTAGGCCTCCACCCACCTGGAAAACAGGCAAACTATGACCAGGACATATCTATATCCCTTGCATCTGGGCATTGTTATAAAGTCCGCCTGCATCCTGACAAAGGGACCCACTGCCTTTCCAATGGTACTCTGTTCTACTACAGTCCTCTTTCCTGCATTGAATTGCTGACACACTAGGCACCTCTGGCAAAGCCTTTCCGCTTGGTTCCTGAATTTTGAATTATAGAACACCTTGTCAAACACACGACACATTGCGTCCCTTCCCATATGTGTTGGTTCATGTATCATCCTGACCATGGGATCTATCAGGCTGTCGGGCAGTACAGGCACCCCAGTTGAGTTTACCACCACACCATCATTCCTTAATTTGCATTCATTCGCCCTCCATCTGCCTTTTTCTTCCCTGTCTGTTGCCTGTTGTAAGTCTCTCAATTCTTCCCACGTTGACACATTTTCAAACAACATCAGTTGGCAGCTGTTTCCACCACCCCATAACCCAATTTGGAGGGACATTTGGTGTCGGGCACAAAACTGGGCGATTTGGTCAGCGTATCTGTTTCCGGCTGTCACATCATCATTTCCGGATTTGTGAGCCGCACACTTGACCACAGCCAATTCTTTGGGCAATTGAATAGCTTCCAGTAAGTCTTGTACCACCTTTCCATTCCTGATAGGGGTACCTGTGGAAGTCATGAATTCTCTTTGTAACCATAGTTGGCCGAAGTCATGAACAACCCCATAACAGTACTGGCTGTCGGTATAAACAGTTATTCTTTTGTTTTTACCCCTCTTACATGCTCTTGTCAACGCGATGAGTTCTGCTACTTGCGCAGATTTCACTTCGCATAGGTAAGATGCTTCTAGGGTGTTCGTCAATGTGACTACAGCATAGGCAGCACACAGACCTCCACTCTCATGTCTTAAACACGAGCCATCCACAAAGATTGTAAGATCCCCATCAAGTAAAGCTATTTCTCGGATGTCAGGACGGGGCTTAGTGCTAAACTCTGTTAAATCGATGCAGTTATGCTCCATTTCATCCTCGGCTTCTACATCCAGAGGAACAGGTAACAGAGTTGCAGGGTTTAAGACATTGCACCGGGAAATTATTACATTCTCAGCACCAATCAAAATTCTCTCATACTTAGTCAGCCGACTAGGTGTGAGATACTGGGTCTTGGTTCTTGTCAGTAGGATTACAACAGAATGTGGAACATATACGGTGACATGATGTCCCATGACAATATTCTCACTCTGTTCTAGACTGACGCAAGTAGCAGCTACTGCCTTCAGGCATCCGGGTAATCCAGCAGCCACTGGATCTAGAGTGGCCGAAAAATAGGCCACGGGACGCCTGACCAGCCCATGCTCCTGGGTCAGGACTGAGAGTGCACAATTGTCTCTTGTGTCACAGAACAGTTCGAAGTTTTTGGAGTAATCAGGCATACCTAATGCAGGAGCGGTACATAGACAATTTCGCAATTTTACCCACGCGGACATGCTTTCACTGTCCCAACTGACTGGGTCTTCCACTCCTTTCTTGGTCATTTTTATCAAAGGTTTGGCTAGAGCTGCGAATCCTACAATCCATTGTCTGCAGTACCCCACAACTCCTAGGAACATTCTTACCTCTTTCTGAGTTCGGGGTAGGTCCATTGTTTGAATAATCTTGATCCTCTCTGTAGTAACTTTTCGGATCCCTTTCTCTATCTGGTGCCCCAGATATTTTACTGAGTTTCTACAGAACTGTAATTTGTCTGGTGATACTTTATGTCCTTCCTTTCCTAGGTGATTCAGCAAG
Source organism: Lissotriton vulgaris (assembly GCF_964263255.1). Taxonomy (NCBI): domain Eukaryota; kingdom Metazoa; phylum Chordata; class Amphibia; order Caudata; family Salamandridae; genus Lissotriton; species Lissotriton vulgaris. Next base: position 63,473 of record NW_028251814.1, on the reverse strand, counting down.
GCAATGGTGTCCGTGACACAGTCAGTTTGGGTTTAAGACGCCACTAAAAGGTCGTCTATGTACTGCACCAAAACGGACTCTCTTGGCAGTACCAGAGATTCAAGGCATTTCTTTAGGATCTGGTTGAAAATCGATGGACTTTCAGTGTACCCTTGGGGGACACGATTCCAGACATAGACGTGGCTGTCAAATTCAAAAGTAAAAAGGAACTTGCTTTCTGGATGCAATGGGATGGAAAAGAATGCATGGCACAGGTCAATGACAGTGAACCATTCCGCATTCCAAGGAATCTGATATAGTATCACTGCAGGGTTGGGCACAATGGGACAGCAAGGTACAACAATCTGGTTTACCTTGCGCAGGTCCTGCACTACCCGGTACTTTCCACTTGGCTTTTTAATCCCAATGATGGGCGAATTACAGGGACTGCTCATTACTTCCTGTATGATGTCTGCTTCAAGCAACCTGTTAATTTCAATTGCGACTCCGGCTTTTACTTCTGCACTCATTTTGTACTGTCTTGTTCTGGGGTATACAGCATTTGTTTTTATTGCTATTTTAACTGGATCTACATTTGCCATTAAGCCTACATCTTTTCCTGTGAAATCCCATACTTCGGGTACCCCTCTTAACTGGAGCTCTTCAGGTAAGTCATCAACAGACAAGGGTCTAATTTCAGCATCAGGTCTCACTAACATCAGTTTGTACAAGCCATCTTCATCGGGGGTCTGAATTTCGACACCTTTTGGTGTGCAAAAGATGGTGCAGTTCATTTTGCACAACAAATCGCGTCCTAACAGGTTCACAGGACTGGAATCACAGACCACAAATCTGTGCATTTCTTTGAAATTTCCTATGGAAATTTCCATTGGTTCAGTTACTGGAGTACTGATTATCTGATTGGAGACACCCACTACTTGGATTGCTTCTCCCGAGAGGGGTAGGTTAGGAACATCCACTGTTCTCACAGTAGAACGGGTAGCACCAGTGTTCAATAGAAAGGTGACGTCTTTTCCCTCAACCTTTCCTTCAATGTATGGTCCAGTCTGGTCTACCGGTAAGGAGGCGCCAAGTACGCACTCCTTGTCCTCCCCCCTCAGGCCCCGTCAATCTTGATCATCACAGAGGAAGGAATCATTCAACAAATATTGTGGAATTGCTGCATTTCTCTCATTCTCTCCTTCCCATATTTCCGCCCTTTCATTCTGCTGACCCTGATTCTTATTATTCTGTCTAGGAGAGCGAGGTACTGGAGGTAGCTTTACCTGTTGCTGGTTCTTTCTTGTCCCCTCTTTCTGCACCTGTGGATTTAAACCATTTACAGGAGCATTACCGGCCTGTAGGTGTGGACACTCGTCTCTCCAATGCCCTATCTGACCGCACCCGTGGCAGGGGAATTTCTTCATAGCCTCTTCTCGACTCATTTTTACTCGGGGCTTCCCTCCTCCCCCAACGTTGGGATTCTGGGCATTATTAGAATTCATTTTACTTAACTGCTTTTCTGGCTGTTCAGCCAACTTCACTTGTGCCCACATAACTTTCTCCTTGAGGGCTTTCTTCTTGTTTTCTATCTCATCCTCGCAGTACTTGGCGTACTTGAGGACATCATCTATGGGCTTTCCCTGCCAACTGATTTTATTATCTCGAATCCATTGGGATATTTCGGGCCTTAATCCCAGCACAAATCTGTAACTGAAATGGGTCATGTCCTCCATGTCCACATTATCGATTCCACTGTAAGTTTTGAATACTTGCAGCAACCTTTCATAAAAGGAGTGGACAGTTTCATCGCGCTCTTGGGTAGTTCTATCTATCCGGGTCCAATCGGTTTCCTTTGCGGGCACCTTTTTCTTGAGGTATTGTATGACTTGATCATACTTCCTCATTACTTCGGGTGAGGGAGCTCCGGTTTTGGCATCCCTCGGATATTCATCATTGGGCCAATCAATTTCAATTTTACATTCGGTCCATAAATCTACAGGTACTACAATGTCGAAAAACCCATCCAGGTCTTTCAGGAGACATTTCTGAACCTTTATGAAGCGTTCGACCTGTCTGTACCAGTCAACTGGCTTCTCTCGCAATTTTGGAAAGTCATTTGTAAATGACACAATGTCTTGTCGGGACCAAGGGACATGGACGTATTTTCCCCCAGGGACCTCTCTCATGGGACACAATTTTTCTGCGGGACCTACTTCTTTGAGCACGAATTCTGAAGTTTGGGATTTTGCCTTACTGTCTTCCTTTTTCTTTGCCCATCTGGTTTTCCATTTTTCTACATCCCCCCCATTTCTGTAGGAGTTTCAGTAATTCTTTTATCTGTATTTGTTTCCCTACTACATTCAAGCTCTCTAAGTCCTTGTCGGAAAAATCCGCTCTGTAGGGTTTCTGAAGGATTTTGGATTTACTAGCATCGATTCCCATGTCAGCAGCGGTGTCCATTAATCTTTCATGTAGTAATCTAGTGTTTCGGGTAAGGTTCTTGCTGATGAACAGTAACTCTTCTTCATTAAAGGAGTTTAACCTGTCTAATCCTACATTTCCGGCCAATAGTTCTTCAATTTCTATCCTTAGCCTATAAATTTCTAAGGGTTTTGGTTGGGGGGTGGTCTCTTTCTCTAACTCCTTTGTCCATCTGTCCAATTCTTCTGGAGTTACTACCGTGGCACTTCTGACCCCAGATGTGCTTTCAATCACGACCTCCTTTGTCCTACCCTGATTTCTTGTCCTTGGTACACTGGGTCCAGGTTCCCCTACAGGCAGATCCATCAAGACCACCGACTCACATTCACTTTCTTGATCATCATCTATGAGTGGCTCTCTTCTCGGGGATGGGACACTAGCATTTGGGACCATCGGGGTTATAGCAGGAGTTTGAGGACTGGCCAATCTATCCCCGTAAAGAGGAATAGCTGGACCGATAGTTACTGGGATCATCAGTGAATCTCGATGAGGATGTATCTGAGCTATGGTCCGAATTAAATCATCGCGCTGTCTTGCCAGGGCTTCCTTCTCTCGCTCTCTCAAAGCCTTTTCTGCAGAATTTTCATGCAATACTTGGGGTACCAAGGTAGGGTAAATATTCGGGGCTGTCGGAGTAACCAACCGAGGGGGGTCTTTTCCGAAAGGACGGTAATTCGGGACTGTAGAACGAGGTCTGCAAAACCCATCCCCCTCACTGGTCTTACTATCCGTACCCGTTCCATCTGTCTCACTATTCCTCCTACATCTAGGATATTTAGAAAACGGGTTTGGTGGACTCAAAGGCTCTGACTCTGCTACATAGGGAGGTGGGTTCTTCATTAACAAGTCTTCTAGATGTTCATCTTCCGAGTCTCCCATAGCCATTAAGTGGCGGGTTTTCTCTGTACATTTTCCTTTCTTTTGTTCAAGTACTCCCATCATGGGAAATAACCCTTCAACCATCATATTCTGCCTCCACTGTTTCATTTTCTGCTCTTTGGTTTCTCTATGGACCTTCGGATACCATTTGCTTACTCCCTTGTCCATCCGGGGTCTATCTCTTTCTAGAGCCTCAATCTCCCATTCTTCTAGGGCTTCATACTGGGTTGATCTGGGTCTGGGATGTAATTCGTTCATGCGGGTCCTCAAGTTAAACAGGATCCTGCCATTAAATGTACCATCAATAGGGAATGCTAGGACTCCGTCATCTGCAGTATACTTTGCCCAGTTTTCTAACCATACACAGGTATGATACCCTTTTTCAAACATCATGAAGGAGGCAGGAGTATTTGGTGGGGGAATGAGCACACCCTCCCTCGTTCTAATGGGCTTGTCTGTTTTAAAAAAATTCTTTATTTTATCAGAAAAGGACAATTTTCTTTTTACTCCGTACATTAAGCGCGGTCTACCTCGTAGAATCTGTTCCTTATGAAATCCTAGGTACTGTGGATTAGGTATAAACTCTGGATACCACATACACCTTTCCAGACTAGCTTCTAACTCGGCTTGATTAATTTTGTTTACCTTTGTGCTTCCAATGCTAGCGCGACTTTTATTTCACGGCAGCCAATCAACAGTGATTACAAAAAAAACCCTTGTCCAATGGGTGCGCGGCCTTTCGCAAGACGAGGTCTCACGCTCCGGCACTCACCCCTCCCTTACAATTTCAGTTTCACTACACACCCGCTGTCTCGACCAATACCATATTTACAACAAGGGGTGGTGAGGGACAGAGTCTCTGAATTAAGCAGAAAGCTCTCACCCAGTCAAGAGATCAGGGCTAGATCCAACACCGTTTTTTAGCTCACTGCACCATCCCAGTTTCAGAACCTGGCTGTATGCAAATTAGTCTGTTCCTGTCCCAGTGCATGATGGGAACAGGGCAAACCAAACTACAAAAGCCAATTCTTACACTGGGAAGGAAACAAGCTCCCGGGGACCGGTTTCTGGCATTACAGCCGTCTTCGGCCCGGTTTGCTTGAATCCTGATGGTGCAATGAGCAAGGGTCTCACATCTGAGAATACCCTTCCACGCTTAGGGTGGACAAAAATATTTACAACAAGGGGTGGTGAGGGACAGAGTCTCTGAATTAAGCAGAAAGCTCTCACCCAGTCAAGAGATCAGGGCTAGATCCAACACCGTTTTTTAGCTCACTGCACCATCCCAGTTTCAGAACCTGGCTGTATGCAAATTAGTCTGTTTCTGTCCCAGTGCATGATGGGAACAGGGCAAACCAAACTACAAAAGCCAATTCTTACACTGGGAAGGAAACAAGCTCCCGGGGACCGGTTTCTGGCATTACAGCCGTCTTCGGCCCGGTTTGCTTGAATCCTGATGGTGCAATGAGCAAGGGTCTCACATCTGAGAGTACCCTTCCACGCTTAGGGTGGACAGAAATATTTACAACAAGGGGTGGTGAGGGACAGAGTCTCTGAATTAAGCAGAAAGCTCTCACCCAGTCAAGAGATCAGGGCTAGATCCAACACCGTTTTTTAGCTCACTGCACCATCCCAGTTTCAGAACCTGGCTGTATGCAAATTAGTCTGTTCCTGTCCCAGTGCATGATGGGAACAGGGCAAACCAAACTACAAAAGCCAATTCTTACACTGGGAAGGAAACAAGCTCCCGGGGACAGGTTTCTGTCATTACAGCCGTCTTCGGCCCGGTTTGCTTGAATCCTGATGGTGCAATGAGCAAGGGTCTCACATCTGAGAATACCCTTCCACGCTTAGGGTGGACAAAAATATTTACAACAAGGGGTGGTGAGGGACAGAGTCTCTGAATTAAGCAGAAAGCTCTCACCCAGTCAAGAGATCAGGGCTAGATCCAACACCGTTTTTTAGCTCACTGCACCATCCCAGTTTCAGAACCTGGCTGTATGCAAATTAGTCTGTTCCTGTCCCAGTGCATGATGGGAACAGGGCAAACCAAACTACAAAAGCCAATTCTTACACTGGGAAGGAAACAAGCTCCCGGGGACCGGTTTCTGGCATTACAGCCGTCTTCGGCCCGGTTTGCTTGAATCCTGATGGTGCAATGAGCAAGGGTCTCACATCTGATGCACTGGGCCAGGGACAGACTGATTTGCATATAGCCAGGTTCTGAGCTGGGATGGGGCAGTGAGATAAATAACGGTGATGGATCAAGCCCTGATCTTTGGACTGGGTAAGAGTGGTCTGTTTAACTCAGACACTCTGTTCATCACCACCCCCTTTTCGAAATCGTCTCGACCAATACCAGCGCGGCACGGAGTGACGTCAGAGCAGTCTTCCGACCGACTCCCTCCTTCACAAGGTATCGGAAACTTTTAACTTTTCCTAAAGTGCGAGTGCAAATTTTAGTCAACAACACACAACGTTTGCCACTGTGTCGGAGTGTTCTAAACAGATAGAAACATTTTCTTTCACTACAAGTGAACCACTTCTGTCTACTTTTCATTCACTCCGGATAGACTTCTCTGCCTAACCTCTCACACGAGCAATATAGAACCTGTTTCTCCCCTGACTCATCCACTTCTTTCCGGGATATATACTAAGTCAGGATTTCACCAGCAGACTATTTTACTTACCATTCAAGCCTCGGAGACCCTACTACTCCTTCCGTATGTGACCCTTACTAGGTGATATCACAATGGAAGTTTTATACAAAGGACTCGTAGCTATCATTTATTCAGATGCAAAAAGATCCTAATTAGTGCTTCCAGGTATTCCTAACCCTGCACTAATGACTCCCAATAAGTGACCTTACCAGCTAACCGGATTCTGCTCACCGTTAGCTATATACTTCCCCGGGGATTCGGACTACACTGAACACTTACAAACAATTTTGATTAATATCACATATAACATTTATAGCAGCAATGCAAAAATTATCATTTACATGTACATATAAATCCTTTAAACAATTTCGCAATTTTTGAATCAATGCAATCAATATAGCAGCACAGAAATTTCAGCAGCACATTTTATTTTCACGGTTTGTTTATCAACTATCCTGTCTACCTATCTTAACTAGTCCTAACCATCCTCTGCTACCAGAAAATTACTGATAGAGCGCGCAGGTCACCCGGGTCACAGAGTTTACCAAATTTTCATGCACTGGGCCCTGGAGTGCATATGACGACAGTGTTTTTGCATGAACCGGGTGAAATCCTTTGCACGCTACTATGAGTAATTCGGGGGGTGACTCTCACTCCACTCACTATTCATGTACCTGACTTACCACAGGCACATTACTCCTGATGGATTCAGGAGCTAGCAGTGGACAGGTGACAAGATTCCTAAAAGGAGTAGAACTCTTATATATCAAGTACATTTATCCACACTTTATACTGTAAAATGACCACAGACACCTGATGAGTTTTAAAGATTTATCAAGAAATTTCAGAATGAATATGCCAAGATAATGAGGCAGATACAAATCAACACGTCAATTATTAAAACTAATGCCACAACGTAACTATGGATTAGGGCAAGTACCATTAGAGTAATTGAGGACACTGCAAAGTAATGAGCTATTCACCATAAGTTTAAACTAGGACATGGGTCATGAACGGGACTAAAATGAGTACTTAAACTAGGCTACTTATGCTATCCTAACTAAATTCACTGCAACCCTGCTAAAGGGAAGGGGAAAAAAATGGAACACACTAATATAATATGACAATTTAATAATATCCTACAGGTAGGGAGAGAAGTGGAACATTTCTAATAAACAATTGCATTATAAGTTGCTTTCAAAAGGTGACAGGGCAAAATCACAGGCAAGAGTGCTTTATTAAGAAGAGAAGAAAGAGAGATAGGAAGACGTAAACCCACAGTTTAATAATTACCTAGATAGGAATGAGGACTAACCCTGGCCACAGGTCAGTTGGAAAAAACGGGGACAAGGACCCTCAAGGATAGGAATTCCAGAATGCGAGCAGGTACAGCTCACGGACAGTCAGAACAGGATACCCCTCAGGATTTGGGTCCGGACTGGGATCACCAAGGGACGACCAACACCCACAGCTTCGGATGCAACGCCTGCGTTACCCCCTCTCTGCAAGTAATCCGCCAGTAACCCCGATTGGGTTTTCGAATTTCCCCAGCAAAGTGCTTCGCCAGCACTTAAGACTATTTCCACCCCTTGGAGTTTGTGGAAAGTGTGGACAGAGTGCTCCACAGCTCTCTGTATCAATCACCTATAGAGTTCGTAGGGTCAGTGACAGGTCTGCTACTCGGACAAGTCGGACAATTTCTCTAAGCTAGACTAGCCTAATTATACTGTTTTGGGACCCCTAGACCACCCACAAATGTTGCAAGTGACAAGTTCCCATGTTATGATTGGTCAGGAGAGGTGGTTAGGTCATGGTTACCACCTATAATTCAGTGTTCACATCATTATTATTCATTCTTGCATACCCGCCCCTTGGGTTCACGTTCCCAGGCATAGGAATATAGAAGACAATGAAAGTGCACAGTATATAGCAACAGTGTATCGCGGTCAAGGTAGACTGCAGCATCTCCGTGGTGGGTTCCCAGGCGCATCGAGCTTCAGGAGCCAGCTGGCTTGTTTCAGCTTCTGCGCAGTGGGGTTTTTCCATATCACGTGTCGGGGTTTAGAAGGGCTTCAATATGGCTCGGCTCCCGTCCCCCCCGGCCCATTGGTACGCGGTACATGAAAAGTAAGCGAAAACAAATTAGAATCACACGTAAAATTGATTACTCTGTACACCATTAAAAGTTACACTGCACCCCTTACTTTATAATATCTATAGCATTAAGGTTTAGTGCAAAAAGACAGATAGGCAGAAGCAGCAGTAGCAAGCAGAGAGCGTGGTTAGAGTCAAGCGGCCATGTTTGCAGTAATGCGCATGTGCACAAAATCCCTCCAAAATGCGGGTGCGTCACATCACATGGGTATGACCGACGCATGCGCAGACTGGATTTCTGCGAAGCAGCCATTTCCGTAGTGCAAGCATTGTTAGGATGAAAAGACACACAGGCAAGCCTCCTGGGGACACCCGCGTGTTGGGAAAAATGCTAAACAAATGACGGACGGGTTGAATTAATATGATTACAAGTTAGGCGAGGTTCTTGATTAAGAGCAAGTCGCTTTACGTGCGAATCCTTGCTCCATCACTGGTTCCGAATGATTAATATTTAATTGATATATGTACATTGAAAAACTGAAACTCAATAAACAGATCAAACTCAAAACACAAGTCAGACGTATTTCCATTAGGGTTTTCACTCAAACGTTGTGATTTCTATAAGCTTGTCCTATTCTTTTGAACAGAGGGGGGTGGATGCCATGAAGCCAGTAACTAGACTTGGCACTCTCTGAAGTTGTGGGGAAACACAATAATTTCATCATGCAGGAGTATGTGATGAACTGAAATGTGGCTCATTTGAGTACATATGAGAGCCCATTTATTTGCCCCCCTTGTGTGATTAAATAGAGATGTTGCCTTCTCTTATATGTCTTCCCAGATCTATCCAGAGGGTAATTCTTCCGAGACAAATCATCCTAATACTGTGTGCTCTAGTAAAAGTATGTGTAAATAAACTTTCTTTAATGGTATCCACTGTTATTTTGAGAGTTTGTTTGTGTGCTGTATCATTATCTTTATTCATCTGCAAAACAAAATGAAAGGACAGTCTTTGGTATTGCACAGCCAGGGTAAGTCAGCAGACTAAATCTCTAATTAGTCTCTGTTAGAAATGCAGTCTCTAGTTGCAGAGGTCTGCACCCTATCCAAGCAAGGACCACCAGTCTTATCAGGGTAAGCTAGATACACACTCAAAGATAACCTGTGCTCACTCTCTGGCAGCTTGGCACAGACCAGTCAGGCTTATCTAAAGACGCAACACGTAAAGTACTTGTTACACACAGTAACACAATGAAGGCTCCACAAAAGACTAAACACTGTGTTAGAAAAATAGACGATAATTGTATGAGTAATTCCAGACTAAAACAACTAAATTCCAATAAGCAGAACCGGAGTTATGCATTTTTAAAGATTACATTAAAAATTTAGTGCTTAGAGTCATTAAGAGCCAACGGAGGACATCTGGACACGCTAGACCGGGGTAAATCCAAAGTTCAGGCCAACCACGATGGAGCGCAGGCCGGACAGAGGACTCTCACAGATCTGGCTGAAAAGTACCTTGGATGGAGGAAGCGTCGACGACCAGAGGCAAAGAGCAAAGGAAGCATAGCGTTGTTGTCGATCCTGTGGATGGAGGGGATGCGTCTGTACCAATTTACGCAGTCAGCGAGAGTTCGTCGACTAACCCCTTTGCAGTGAAGGTGATGCGCCGTCGTTGAGCCACCCACTCCTTCATTTTCGAGCCATGCAGTGAGCAGCAGCTGCATTGACTTCAAAGGAGATGCATCATTTCTGATCGATGCAAAGTCATTAATGCGTGGATTCTGCTTGGTCAGCACAGAAAAGCTCTCTGTCAATGGCCCACGACTCACAGATGGCAAAGTCCAGGTGCTGTGCAGAGTTGTAGGAAAAATTTGGTGGCCCTGAGACTTCAGAACAGGGGGCAAGCCTGCAAGCCCATGGAGTCACTCTGGGTTTAAGTGAGATAGGTCCAGTACTTTCCTCAGCAGGGCAGAAGACAGCACGTAGCAGGCAACAGGAAGCACAGCAGAGCAGAAAAGCAGTTCTTCCAGAGCAGCAGTCCAGCAAAGTGGTAGTCCTTGTAGCAACACAACAGTCCTTCTTCCTGGCAGAGTTCTTCACAGGTCTAGTAATGTACTATCTTGGAGGGGTCAGAGACCTAATACTTATACCCAGTTGTACATTTGAAGTGGAGGTGACTTCCAAGAAGGATCTTTGAAGTGCACAGTGGCCCTTTATTCCAAGACCTGGCTCCAGACTATCAGTCGTGGGAAATCAGCCCTTTGTGTTGGGAGAGGACAACACCTATTCAGTTGCAGTTGCAAGTGTCAGCTCCTACCTCCCTTCCTGTCCAGGAAGGGGTTTTCAGAATGTAGATGAGATCTCAGACATATATAACCTTCCTGTGTTTAATTAAATAATATGTTTGGAAAAAGACACGCTGGAAAAACAATTGAAATGACATACCAGCAAATTTGAGGCAAGAGGTTATCCCACAGAGATTCTGCAACAGAGTCTGGAGAGACTGACAACAAAAGTTCGTGGAACACTTTTGACTCCAACTACAAAAAAATCAACTACAGCTTTCACTTTTGTGTCTAGATTTTCAACTTCCTCCAACCAGATTAAAAATATCATCAACAAGAGGTGGGACCTCTTAAGGTGTGAAACCCATTTTCGCATACAGACGAGGGAAAAATCTAATGGACATCATCCGTACTCCTCCTAAACCACGACAGATAGAAATACATAAAGGAACAACGAGATGCTATAACTGCACACATTGTCCCAATATTATATTAGGCAATACACTTCCTCATCCCGTATCAGGCAAGACAATTCCTCTCAGACACTCCGGTAACTGTGATTGAATGCATTTAGTATACTGTCTTAAATGCCGGTGTCGCAGAGCGTACATTGGCAAAACTGAACGCAAACTCAAAATAAGGTTGACAGAACACAAAAGCACAATCAGGACACAGAATAGATCAGCACCGGTTGCGTACCATTGGATGGAAGCGCAACATAACATAGTCCAAATACCGGTACAAATAGTGGAGATGGTTTCGAAAGTAGAGGGACAAGACAACACAAAGAGACTACTCCAAAGGGAGACATACTGCATACATTTTCTTCTAACAGTTTCACCGGAGGGACTGAATGACAGGCTGGACTTGAGTTGTTTTCTATGAGAAGCAATATATAGTACATATAGCATACTAGAGGGGTATCTTATGCATACGCATGTTGCATCGTATGTTCACACACACATTAGAAAAACACATACACATCCCAACAGGCATTTTATGTAGAGATTTGGTATATGAATGTTTATATAGAATATAGACCTTTGATAACAGAAGTCGAGAGTATTAGTGTTAGATTCACTCAAATATGAACAACACATATAATCACTATTTAGCATAAACAAGAACTTATGATAACACCCTACTTTCGGGTGGGAGACAGTCCCATATGAAGAGTTTTATTCTTAGGGGTTAAGTTAAATTTATCACAAAATAATCATCACTTATCTGTTTTTGTTTATGCATGTATAATCTATTAATATTGATGTATACAAGTATATGTAAACAATGTTTTCTGCATACACGTCTTTGACGTAAAGATATGTATTAAGTGGTAACATTTTAGCTTGAATTACTAGTTGTTATATATGTTATAGAAATTACATGTATATACTAGCAGATAGGCACGTACTTACAATGGTAATATTGATTTGCAAGATGTTTCTTCAATCTATTGAATGGTAAGATACTTAGGATACAAAAACAATACGATGCATTAGCCGTTGTGATAACATCGACAGAAGTTCTAAGTATTATGATTTTTGTGCTATCGTGTAAGGGCATAATTCTATACTGTTTTCATGAGAAGAAATGAAGTATGTAATACCACTTTAGCCTGTAATACTGGAGGATGTAGAGATCACATTCAGACATCAGTAGATGGGTAAACTTGGATAATGTAAATATCGATGTGTTCGATATCTTCACAACCCATTGAATAGCATAAACAACAATGATATACTGAGTAATAACCAGGCACTAGTGACTGAGACAAAATATCGACAGGAATTGTACATGTTATGACTTTTGCGCTATCACGTTATGGCATAATTCAAACTCATTATTTTTTAGCACAGTTTATCACGTTTAAGGGACACGAGATTATTCTAGACATTATGTTGATAATACTCGTAGTAGGATTCAAACAAAAACTAAAGCTTGCATTACATACTCGTAAGAATTGATCTATTACGCTCATATACACTACATTTCCCATAATCCCTGCACGGGGAACATTCACATCGGACGCTTGTAACGTCACTTGCACTTCTTTATAGTTGTATTGTATCCGTCCGCGTTTTACTGTTGCGCGATACTAATGCGAATAGAGACACGAAACTGGTCAAGTCAAGCATGCGAGAATATCAGAATTGTAGGTAAGAAAAGAGAGTATCTCCCACTATTGATTCTCTTAGCATGCATACATATAGTGCAGCATGATACGGAAAAAAAAAATTCTTCTGATTTACATTACAGAAGTTTATTTTGCGGTTACAACACTATTTTACGCGGACAATCTCATCGGTCACTCTCCTCTCAGGTACGTGAGAGTGGTTTTTTCGCTGTACAATTATAGAACGTAATACAATAACATAAGTACGGATTTCAAGTATTAAGAGATAACCTGCCCAGAGATAGTACTATTAGTGAAATTCACAATACCTGCATCAGGATCTAGATGCACATAGTGCATACATTATATAGTTCTGTATTGGATTTGTTTACAACACAACTCACACTACAACTTTGAGTAATTCGTTTACTCTATTGCTCAGGATTACCACGTAAGATACGTTCAGGATTTTGGATTCAGTGCATATTTCAAAGAACGAGCACATTGAGCATTGTTCTTTACAGATATAACGCTTTTCTAACTATAATACGTGAGGATTTTTATTATTTATCCTTATGAATTAACACACTTTGACATACACAGTCTGCTACTAACCGCACATGCGTGCACGTTTATTACATTTAAACTAGTTATGACCCCTCTAAAAAGGAAACTGTGTACTATTCTTTACAACAATCTAACCTTCATGTACATACACCCCCGGCAGTCACATATTCATGTGGAGGGTTTTTTTAAACGCATGACTTATTGGGCACTTACGGTACCATATCTCTACTACCACAGGGCACACCCGGGTATGTTGCTAGTCTGCATTAGCTATTACATGAACCAAGATATTCTAAAATCTTGCACTCATTTCTATAGGATATCGCCCCTGATGAAGGGACCAGTTCCCGAAATGCATTGGGCATCGGCCACAGAAACAGGAGCTACATGAAGAAATGATTCTCCTTAATTCACTTTTATGTATATAGGTTTTTTGAGAAAATATAGTCACATGTTATGATATGAAATAGTGTCAATCAAAACGTATGTACTTATTTTGCATATAATATATTATATGTTTATGTATGAAATACTACGCATGATACATGTAATGAGATAGTACATGCACATGAGTTATAATTTTGCAAGAACAATAAATGTTGATAATTGCTAAAAAATTGAATTTGTATAAATACTGTGGAAATAATTTGCTTTCCAAGGGAACAGTGTGCATTATTTGCAGACTCCTTTTGCATTCTAAATTTCTTTCGAAACACGATCACTGGCCAGATAAAGGAGGCATGGTAACATTGAAGAAAACACTACCTTTAATTCAGCTATGCCAAAAAAGAAATTAACTGAGCTATAAATATTTTACAACTGTACACATCCTCTCAAGGCATCAAAAATTACTCCACGAATACACTTTATGCAGGGAACAATACGTGAAATACCCCCAAAAAAACACATTTGTAATTTAATCCAATGCCATTGCCATCCCTACTCTAAATGATGTTTTAAAACAACATATACCACAGAAACAATTGTTTTATCCACCCATGACTAGTACTAGGCCTGCTGGGTGGATGACCCTTCGGCAGACTAGGCCACACAGTAAAATACATGAATGTATTGCAAATTTATAACAACCATGGAGAAAATGTACTGAACTGTGCAACATTTTTCCTTCACAAAAGATGAAAAATGAAATGCAAAAAAATAACTAGGCCTCCACTGAAAGTGCAGGCCACTCACCACAATAAATAAAAAAAATCGAATAAAAGCACAAATAAATACTGGTGCATGCCCTCTTTTAAACAAACAACCCCCTTATGCAACAGTTTTTTAATTTACCTGTGAGATCACAAAACAAAGTCCTCAAATCGAATGTTATATATGCAGCAGACAAAAAGAGTGATCCTTCCAGCTCGAAATTCAAATGAAAAGTGACCAGGACATGAACAAAGCACTGGGGGAAGACTACTGGTCAGGAACAGTAAGTTGAGTCTCAGGGGCACTTCCTTCTTGTTGGAAAAAAAGGTTAAATAAAAAAAGGCTTCTCACACTAAAAACCAACTTGAATGGTTCTTTGGAATATAATCTGAACTCGAAAACGTCTTTTTGAGGAGATTTAGATGCTTCTCAAGTTGACAATCTGCTCTACATGCAGCCGTGGTCTCTCGCATTCTCCAGCGCCATGAAAAAGGCGCTGTCATGGCTGGATCGTTTTTGGCCACTATAGGTGTGGCAGGGTATACTCAGACATGAGTCCCTTTCTCACTGCACCATCAGGATTCAAGCAAGCCGGGCCGAAGACGGCTGAAATGCCAGAAACCGGTCCCCGGTAGCTTGTCTCCTTTCTGGTGAAGAATTGGCTTGGTAGTTTAGTCTGCCCTGTTCCCATGATGCACTGGGCCAGGGACAGACTGATTTGCATATAGCCAGGTTCTGAGCTGGGATGGTGCAGTGAGATAAATAACGGTGATGGATCAAGCCCTGATCTTTGGACTGGTAAGAGTGGTCTGCTTAATTCAGACACTCTGTTCATCACCACCCCCTTTTCTGAATCGTCATGGCTGGAAGCTGCACTAGTAGGCGCTAAATCTCGCACAGGCCAGCTAGCAGCCAGCAAGTCTCGTGGCGCTCGCTAGCATGCGCCAAAGAAAGTCTTGCGTACACCAACGGAAAAGAATTCCACGACACACTGAATGGCAGAATTTTGCAGGAACTCTGCGTTACAGGTGGAGTTTCCAAATCCTGCAAACTCTATGAGCAAAGAGAATTTTTCCACCCACCCCAAATATTTACCTAACACTGCATGAGCTAATTTTATATTGCCCAAAATACACAAGTTCTGCCTAAAGCCTGATTGTTTCAATGGGATCATGTTCCGTGTCTGTATCCACAATTATATATATTCTAGGAGACATCTTTTAAAATTTCCCTTTGATATTCTAAAGGCTATTTGGTGATAACTCTGAGAAGAAGATTTACTACCTTTCTTAGGAGGACCAAAATACTTCTATTCCATAAATGTGTACTTGAACCGGAAGCACAGCATGATTTATAATGTGGGAGAAAAATTCTCCCCATAAAACAGGGTTGCTTTTCAAGACTGGGACTGAAATCTCATCAGGACTCCAGCTTCAGAATGTCATGCCGACTTGATATTTGCCACTTTGGGTTTGAGGTAAAATTAAGCTCAAGCTCGGCAGAGTGATCCATTTAGGACGGTACAAATTCAGCAGAATCACCAGTAATTATGACATAAACTAAGGAGATGAGTGCTAATTAAACTTTGTGAGATATAGAGACTGTTCTTCTGTCATTTTTTATTTGATACCTAGTGTGATGATCTGCCAAATGTTTTTAGTTATCTTGTTTCTTGCAGCTCCATGTAATGAAGCCCACATTTGATTTTCTTTAATAGTTTTATGCTTAATTTGATACTTTTGTACTCTCCTTCTTAGTTGCCTAATTAACCAAACCTTGATAGAAAAAAACATGTGTACTGATTTTGAATTTGTTTGCTAATTTGCTGCAACCATTATGCTACCCTGTTTCTCACTAAATCTTTGTCACTTTTGCCCTTTACTACGTTTTCTAACTATGAAATATTTTGCAAAAAACATAACAAACTAAAAATTATTAATTCATACATTTGTCTTGGATTTAGGTGAACATTAGGTACAAAGTGATGTAACACTAATGTCCACGAGGGCTTCTCCTCCTGCCAAATTTCATTCGTAAATAACTAAAGGCTTAAACATTAGATCAAATCAACAAATTTGGGGGCATATTATCAAGGGGGTTTATCTCCGCTTTTTTGGCTTTAAAAGCCAAGAAAGCGGAGATAAAATTATCTCCCTATTACCAAGCTGTCGCTAACACCAGTTAGTGACAGCTAAAAGGAGATAGCGACCATCTTGGGCCCCACTTTGCATGTCAGTGATATTTATCACTAATGACATGCAAAGTGGGCGTGCCAAGATGTTAGCGACTGGAAACAGTCCCTAACATCGCTATCTCCTATTTCCAACTATTGGAGATATTCGCGCTAAGCGCGAATATCTCCAAAAGCTAACACCTGCCCTGAGCAGTTCTTAGCCATGTTATCCAATGGGAGGTGGATAACATGGCTAAGAGCATTTGCTCGATAATGCATGAATATCGCTGACTTTTCAGCGATATTCATGCATTGCGGCCGTTTTTTATCGCATTTGCGATAAACCTTGCTAATAGCAAGGTTTATCTGCGATAAAAATCGCCGATGTGCGGCGATAATTTTTGTCTCTAAACAAGTTAGAGACAAAAATTATCACTAGTTGTTGGTAATATGCACCTAAGATCACTAAAATCCGTTGATAAGTGTCAAGCTTCGACCAAACGCACAGACCAGCTGAGCATTCGATCTGTCCCAGAGTCTATCTGTGGTTGTGGACAACTCAAATACCTCAGAAGAGAAAGGAAGGGAAACAAAGAGGGAAGAGGTAAAATACAATGTTGTCCAGAGGTGGCATTGAGAAAACTCTGGATACACTGGCCGCCGCTTGTGGATTTGTATGCTGACTTGTTGTCAGGTAGAATATACAGTGAAAACTGGATAAGTACAAGAATTTCCAAAAGGTCAACGGTTATGTAATACCAATCCATGTCAGGTGCAATGAGGCATAACCTACAGCAGGTTCGGAAGATTTACCTGGATCCAGGGTGAAGGGTTTGGTAATGAGAACAGGTGTTGATCCCAATACCAGTGCTGATCCCCAAGATGTCCATGGACAGGAGATCAATGGTCAGCAGCAGACCTGGAGACAACAGCAAAAAGCCAGAGTTGTTTTAGGCAATGACTCACCCAAAAAGACTGCTGAAGTTGTTTCTAAAAGCAAGAACTAGGGGCTAGATGTACGAAGCATTTTACCATGTACAGAAGGCACAATGTGACTCAGTAACTTGTTACTGAATGCATTTTGCTTTTGCAATTCGGTATTAAGAAGGGGCGTGTTTAGGGCATCCCTTCCTAATACCGAATAACACTGGTATGAATGTTTTGCGAACGGGATTGTGGCCGCAAAACATTCGTAGTTACCACTAACTTTAAGTTGGTAGTAACCCATTCGCAAATGGGAAGGGTTCCCTAGGGGACCCCTTCCCCTGTGTGAATGTGGGCACCAGCATTTTTTAAGAGCAGCCAGTGGTGCCAAGGTAGCTTTTCATTTTTATTTTTGAAATGCATCCCATTTTCATTCAAGGAAAACGGGCTGCTTTACAAAAAAAAATATTGCTGTAATTAAAAAGCAAACACAGACATGGTCGTCTGCCGACTCCAGCAGTCCCCCATCCCTGTGATTGTAGCCATTCACAATGGCTCGCAAATTGCGACCTGCCTCATGAATATTGATGAGGCAAATCCATTTGCGTCCCACTGCGAATCGCTAACAGTGTCAAACGCACTGTTTTACATCGCAGTTTGCAATTTCCTAATAGCAAATTGCTAAAATTCGCTATTAGGAAATCACAAACACGTGATTTCATACATCTGGCACTCAGGAACGAAATATGAGACCCAATAGTAAGTTGTCCACTTTCTTCTGGTGCTGCAAGTAGATAACGAATACACAGGGGAAATCTAGAAAGACTCCTCATCTCCTAGAGGTAACAATGAGACAGCAAACCACCTTCAGTGTAACTGAGACATTATGGATAAACGTAATACATACTAAAGCCTGGGACCGGGCAGAGGACTGAATAATTGTCGCGAGATAAGCACGACATGCACTTGACAAAGGTATAGCCTGGGTGAGCAGCAGAAGGTCTAGCTGGGCTGAGTTCAAAGAAGCCAAAACCGCCCACGTTACATGAGGTGCCAGCACAGGTTCCATTTGTAGAAATTACATTTGTCCTCTGTCCTTGACTCCGACTCCCTTGTACAGACTCACCATGCCCGAAGTTGGTGCAACTCAGTCACTCAGTAAACAAGAGGGAGGAGGGTGGGAATCAAAAGCAGCGGAGAACACGATCAAAACCAACGCCGGACGGATTAAAAATAACTGAAAGCAGGAGTGGGTTTAAAAAAAATAACAGAGTGGGACACAGCGTCGGGTGGGTTTTAAAAGTTCAAGGGTGAGCCCGGGGAGATGTAAACATAATGGAGCTGGTGAGGGCGTTGAAGCTAATGAATATAGGGGTTGAGTCTGATGGGAGGTTCAATATCCTGTGATTGGTAGGGGTAGGAGGGCGGGCGGTAGCAGGCAGAAAAGGGCAGAGTGAAGGGCACAAGTGAAAGCAAGCAAGGGAGTGTGCAGAAAAGATTAAAGGAATGTCTCAAAGACAGCACATCTGTGCTGCCTAGGATCGACCTAAAAAGATGCTTGATAACGCAAAGAAAGGCAGTCATCGGTGGTTCGCAGCAGTTCAACTGCAAACACAAAAATATCCCACAAACACATAATAAAGAAAGGTAGCGGAAGAAGATCATACTTTGGTCTCTGCGCTCAGGGAGGGATAAACTGTGGATTACTGCTGGGGAAGATGGAATTCTCTTCTTTCATATCCTGTGCAATTTCCCCAGTTTTCTCAGGCCGTGCCAGTTGCATTCTCTTTTGACTGTTTTGTTGTGATGTGCCCTTTTATGTTTTAATTGTGTTGCTAGGTTGATTTGTGTTGGTAATTTCGTTATGTTCAGCTGTTTCACTTTATATAGTTTAACAAATTGTGCTATATTTTCTGCCAAAAGCAGTATATCCCTTCGAGGTTTAAGAGCAAAGCTCCAGTTCTTCAACTATTTAAGGCACCAGCGCGCCCAAGTCAGTGGCACATAAAGTGCTGTCTTTATGTGATAGGCCCAAAGTATCTTGTCTGATCACCAGATCCACTCAGTGACTTATGTAAATATAATACACAATTACCCATTCATCCCTTACATGTACGCACAATAGTATTTTGCCTGTGGCATTTTTGGCAAGCATTCAAAATCCATTTTTCTGGCTAGAAGCATTGACATATCTGACTAAAATTAATCTAACTTTAATAGCCTCCTTAACATCATGTGTGCTTGCACGTGTCAAGTTTGGTTATTTAGTCGGATGAAGCATGGTTCATTGAAGTCAGGTTTTGAGAAGTATATTAACATGAGCTTCTTCAAAGAAGAAGAACTCTCATAAAATGTTACCACACTTGACTCATTGATACACTTTACACAGGTCACATGTACATTTGAAATATGATACAACCAAAGTGAGCTGTTTGAGCAAAAACACTCTAAACGTCATCACACTCGATAAAATGTATATATTAACAGTCTGTCTGTATCCGGAAAACATGCCTTGTGTAGAATACCGTAAAGCGCGTCATGTCCCACAGACCGCGTACACTTCCATATCTGACTGTAAATCACACCAGCTCGTTCAATTGTGCAGCATCTGTTCAAAGGAAGCAACTAACCATGTGTGAAGCAAACAAACCACAGAAGAAGCCCCTGTCTAACCCATCCAACTACTATGATCTCCAAAATAACTCTTTCTAGCCTCTTCCCTCCTCTATCCCTCCTTGCATCACCTCAAACCTCATTTTAACACTAAGATCTCTCAAACAACCCTTTCTAAATTCTTCCTTCATGTAACCCTCCTTAGACTCATCTAAGACCTCATTTTACTACTAGGACCTCTCTAATCCAGTTCAACAGACTCTTTGCTCCTCCATCTCTCCTTAATCATCCCAAACCTCCTACTACTCCCAGTGGTTACCAGTACAGTATGGGGGTGGCGTGTTGGTGCAGAGGGGGGACGAGAGCCTCGGAAAAAACAAACTCACTTACCTGATCGCTGTTTCTCTCCTCTGTCTCTCCCTCATCATGTTTCCTCCATGTATCTTCGAGGAAGCACCCAGGCTCCCCTGAGCCGAAAACAATGCTGCAATGCAGCATTGTGGTTGGTAAGCACCCAACCAATCAAAGCAATGCAGTGTTAGACGGGGACAGGGAGCCTGGGCATGTTCTCCACCCAGGCTGTAATGCAGCCTGCGTGGAGAATATGCAAAGTGTGCATGACGGTTTGTCTGGTTAGAGTGCAGCAACCCCTCCTCCTTCTCGACGTTAGGGGAGGCAAGCCCCGACCGCCCTAACCTGACAATACTAAAAATAAAATGATAATAACTTCAGTTATTATCATTTTTTTTCTTTTACACTGCTCCATGAGCAGTGGAGCTACGCTCCTCTGCCTCCCGGAGGAGCGGCCAATGACTGCACCTATAATTTCCCACTAAACACTTTCTAGACTCTTCCCTCTTCTATACCTCCATCAATCTTTTCAACCCAACTATGTTGACCACTCAAATTAATCCATATGGGTTCCTGTGTAGTGTGCCACATGCCGAAAAGTGCTTTGACGGCTCGTCAGGGGTAGTGAGCTCTATATGAATACCTTGTACAGTACCTCAGTACACATTCCTACTTAGTCTAACACTCAGTACACATTTTTCAATGAGATTTGTGGTACAAGATGTACAAACTACAAGGAGGGAACTTTTAACAATATCTAAAAATACTGAAATACTCCAGTAAAGGTGCTTTTGAAAAAAGTCTCATAAAAATGCTGCATACATTTCTTACGGATGTGTGACGTTACAACGCATACTTTTACCACGCATACCTTTACAACGCAGTTTTTACAACGCATGCCTTTACAACGCATAGCGCTTTGGGGTGCTGGATAGTGAATAGTTTAATTTACTATTCCAACTCCAGTCCCCGTGGACACTAGGGAAGGTGTTGGATAGTAAATTAAACTTATTCCCTATCCTAGAGCGCCCCCCAGCGCAATGCGTTGTAATGGTTTGCGTTGTAATGACTACGTTGTAATGGTAGTGCGTTGTAAAAGTTTCTTTGTAAAGGTTGTATACCATTTCTTACTTTACCTGAAATAATTACTAACGCACAAAATGAAACACACTGTTCGGCAAATTTGGGGGAAGTACATGGTCGAAGGAGGCCAGTAACCAAACCGAGCCGGCCGAAAATATAAAGTTTCACAAGTTGCCCATAGCGTGGTGCACTCCACTCTCAACAATCCATAGGGTCAGAGGGGAGCACCGCCGCAGAACTAAGCGGTTCCTGCGCTGGACTGTGTTTCAGCGGGCGGGACCTTTTGACACAAGGCAACATTGGGGGAAGATTGTGATGGCATACCCGTGATTTGCATTAATGTGTACAACAGACTGCCAGCAGCCCACTGTGTCAAGAAGTCACCTGTGACAACATGATCTTGTACTATTTTTTGTATAAATCGGAGTAGTATTCATAAAAAACCTTGTTTAAGAATAATGTAATTTGGTTTTGCCAAGGCTTGTTGTTTTGTTCTGAGGTTTCCAATGCTTGTTGATTTCTGAGTTAAAGCCTTCATACGCGTTAAGCATAAGCCTCTGTGCACGTTCCTAACAGCAATCATTCTACACGTGTCTCGTGTAGCCAACGCCCTGCTCACAGACTATATAAACACCCTTGCTCCCTGTCTAGACGCTTCGCTTCGTCTCTTCGACGTCTCAACAAGAGTTCCTGATTTTTCCTCCTGACTTCGCTGATATCCCTGAGTCAAGTGAAGATCCTGTTTGGCTTCCGCCCTGCTCCTCGTTTCCAGTGTTCCCCCCTTCTTCCTTCGTGAATTCCTTACCTGTCCGCGATAGTTGCTGAAGCCTCAGCGTTGTCCAGTTTCCAGTTCCTTGCCGGTCTCGTCATCGGCTCGATTTCCAGCATCAGTTCCGACCACGACTCCTTTCCAGCACTTTCCGGTGATCACCTAAAAAGAAAGTAAGATCGTTACTGTTTCTAAGCAACAAGGGTACAAAACAAACAAACATTGACAACCGTATCAAGTAATTTTTGGTTAACTTTGTAAAAGGAGTTTTAAGCAACGATTTTTGATCACCTTTGTTGGGTGCTTTTGTGGAACTTTGTAGAAGACAATTCAGACAATTCCAAACCAATAAAGTATTGGTAAAGACAAATCAAAGTAAAAGCAGTGACAGAAAACTGCAGCTTTTGGTTCTCAGACAAAGTGCTTTCAGAGAAATCATTGGCTAATGCAAAAGTTTATGTACAGTTGATATGAGAATTTCATAAGTTTGAATTTAGAAATTGCATTCAAGAGAGTTACAGAGGGTATTTGACAATTCTAAGGTCAGATGCTTGCATGTTCTTTTCTTTTTTCTTTTCTTTTCATTTCAAAATACAGAACCCCACTTTAAAGATTGCATCTTACATTGGCAAGGTAAGATAAGTGTGTAGTGCAATTTCTAACCAAAGACTATTCAACTAACCTAAGTTAATTCGTCTCATCCCAGTAATGTTTTTGAACTGATGACATTTTGCATTTATTTAAAAGGTTTAAAGTCATAGAAAAAACTCCTGCCAATTGTAGAAGAGTCAGAAAGGGCCATTTCTTGAATTGTATGTGTCAAAACAATTTTTGATATTTGATGTCATTTGAAAAGGTTAAGAATACATTTTGAATGTGATTGTATGCTATACAGCGACAACTGAGAGAGTCCAGTAGAAGAGGCCCTGAACACTTCAAGAGAGAAAACTTCGCTGTCATCTCAAGAAGAGATCCAGTGTGTGCATTGTTTTCTCTGTCCACTTCCCCTTTCCCTTAGAGATAATTCATTTGGTTAAGAGTTTCAAAATCTTGCTAATTGCTAATTGCTAATTGACTGGTTTGCGAGGGAGTTGGGAGTTTGCGTCGCCAAGAAGGAGACAACAGGAACCTCGTGAGCATCGCCTTGACAGAAAGCAAAGCCACACATTCTCTTGTTTCCTTCTGGTGACGCAACAACGTTTAGAGAATAGTCAAAATGGAGAGAGATCAGTTAACTCAGTTAATTCAGAATATGACCGAAGAGATGCAGGAACTGCGTCAAGAAAATCAATCACTCAGGCATGAATTAGATAAAACAAAAGCAGGATTTACAACGTGGCGAGAGGCAGCAGAAGATAGACGGCCCATATTGACCCCTTCTAAGTTTGGTGTTCCTAATTTAACTTCTCAGACCATTTCAGGACAAAGTACCAATCAACCAGTACAGGTCACTGTTGTAGCCCCTCAGCCTATTCCTCTTGCTTATCCAGAAAGGTTCACCGGAGATTCCAATCGTTACAAGACTTTCATGAGTCAGTGTCACCTACACTTTTTGTGCAAACCACAAATCTTTAACACTGATACTTCAAAGGTAGCTTTCATATATCATATTTAGGTGGAGTAGCGGCAAATTGGGCTATGCCTCTTGTGGATTCAGATGATCCAGTGATACATAATCTTAGAAATTTTAAAATGGCAATGTCCAGTCTTTTTGCCAAACATGTTTTCCTACAAGCATCTGATAACGAGTTACTTAATCTACGGCAAGGTTCAAAAGACTTGATAACATATATCACTAGCTGTGAATTGCTACACGAGCGCAGGTCGCGCTGACACCTAGCTCGGACAACTGCTATTTTTAAAACTCCCTTTGCCTATTTTTGTTGTTTAGGTTCTTTAACCCCTGTTTTTAATCGCCGCTCCACTGGGCTTCTGTCCCCTCACCCGCATTTAATTTTGGAAAACACACCGCCATTTGGCGGGTCCGGGTTCCGGGGCTGATTCATTTGCGGGCGCCATCTTTGGTTGGGGTGAGTGTGTGTGTGCGCGGGCGCCATCTTGGAGCGTCCCGACGCTCGAGTGGATGTGGGAGACGCCTATTTAAGGCGGACTTGACTTTTTCAGGCTTCCTGTGAATTGCTACACGAGCGCAGGTCGCGCTGACACCTAGCTCGGACAACTGCTATTTTTAAAACTCCCTTTGCCTATTTTTGTTGTTTAGGTTCTTTAACCCCTGTTTTTAATCGCCGCTCCACTGGGCTTCTGTCCCCTCACCCGCATTTAATTTTGGAAAACACACCGCCATTTGGCGGGTCCGGGTTCCGGGGCTGATTCATTTGCGGGCGCCATCTTTGGTTGGGGTGAGTGTGTGTGTGCGCGGGCGCCATCTTGGAGCGTCCCGACGCTCGAGTGGATGTGGGAGACGCCTATTTAAGGCGGACTTGACTTTTTCAGGCTTCCTGTGAATTGCTACACGAGCGCAGGTCGCGCTGACACCTAGCTCGGACAACTGCTATTTTTAAAACTCCCTTTGCCTATTTTTGTTGTTTAGGTTCTTTAACCCCTGTTTTTAATCGCCGCTCCACTGGGCTTCTGTCCCCTCACCCGCATTTAATTTTGGAAAACACACCGCCATTTGGCGGGTCCGGGTTCCGGGGCTGATTCATTTGCGGGCGCCATCTTTGGTTGGGGTGAGTGTGTGTGTGCGCGGGCGCCATCTTGGAGCGTCCCGACGCTCGAGTGGATGTGGGAGACGCCTATTTAAAGTCGTCCTTTCCCGCGCAGCGGGATCGCGCAGCGGGACGCCGTCGCTTAGCCGAAGTCGTGCCAGAGTCCTGCCCGTCTGCGCCCGTCAGCGTCCCGGAGGCGTACGAGGCGACGGGCAGGACTGGGCCATCTACTCTGTATTTTTTCTTCTGTTTGTGAGCATTATGCTCCACTACTCGGGATCTGAACTCTGCTCCTGGCAGCATATTAATGGCTCCTGCCGTACGGTGTTTCCTGCTCGCCACAAGGGCAAGCATTGCTGCCCTGAGTGTGGCTGGCGCCCGCAGAAACATCTGGTCGGTGCGCCGCAGAAGGCGGCGGTCTGCGTTAAACATCTGGGCCTACTGCTTAATACTAGATCTCTTGGTCGGCATGCTCTGGATATATTCGATCTGTTAGAGTCAGAAAAACCTCTATTTCTGATGCTCACCGAGACGTGGCTCGGCGAGGCGTCCAACCCAGATATTGCCACTGCTATTCCGCCCGAGTATAATATCTTCAGGCAGGATAGGCCAAAGGGGCGTGGAGGTGGGGTTGCACTAATAGTGAACAAAATGGCCTCCTGTACCATCATCCCCTCGGACGCGATTAAGGATTGCGAATCCCTTGCCTTTGCCATTATCCTTTCTCCACACCAATCGCTGAAGGGTCTTCTAGTTTATCGGCCGCCTGGGCCCACGGGCTCTTTCTTTGAAGAGTTTCAGTCGGTGTCCTCTTCCTTGCTACTCACGTCAGAGCATTGTATTGTTGCCGGGGACTTTAATGTCCACATGGACGTGGAAACGGATGCTGACGCGATTAAAATGCTGGATGTCACAGCCCCTCTGGGCCTGGTTCCCTATCATGTTGGACCGACCCATGAGAAGGGACATACCCTAGATTTGACCTTTTCTACGACTCCCATAGAGATGCTGGCTCCTATTCAGGTGCTTTGGTCTGATCATAGGCTGGTGAAATTTTATTTCCCGGAAGTTAGGAAGCCTTCTGCTGCCCCCCGGCAGACTCCCGTGGGATTCAGGGCACTTCACCGGGTTACTCCGGAACTGCTGGCTCAGTCTTGCGTGGACCATCCCTGTGCGCTAACGGGGGTCTTAGAGGAGGATGTGGAGCGAGTGCAGGCCTGGCTTTCAGAGAGACTTAATGACCTTGCGCCTCTGAGACCCCTCCGCAAACCTGAAAAAGGTGCATCTGCCCCTTGGTTTACGGCAGCATTGGCGGCTTCACGTCGGCAATGCAAGGTAGCAGAAAGAGCATGGCGCGTGAAATACGACGCAACGGCGAAACTCGCCTACAGGTCTTTGGCGAAAGCATATCATCGGAACATCCTCTCGGAGAAGAAGGCTTATTTCGCGAGAAAAATTGAAGCTGCCTCCAATTCCTGTAAGGAGCTTTTCGCCATTGTGCGGGAGTTTACAACCTCACGCGAGGCACCAACTCAGGCCCCCCCTCCTGCGCCGTGGGTCAGGGCGATTGCGGACTTTTTCACATCTAAGATCCAACGGATCCAGGACTCCTTCCCTGTGCTGGAGCCTGAGATGCCCGATCGGGTGAGGAATACCGCTGTTACCCTGCCTAACGCAGGTGTGGCCCTGGCAGCCTTCCCGCCTCTCTCGATGGCCGCGTCATTTGACCTGATGGCTGGGCTTAAATCCGGTTCCCCTCGGGATGCCTGCCCCGCTAAATTTCTGGCTAAAATGGCAGCTGTCATTAATCCACTTGTGAACCCCCTGCTGAACTGTTCTCTTGCACAGGGCGTGGTTCCCCAGGCCTGGAAGCAGGCAATGATTATTCCCCTGCTTAAAAAGCCTGGTCTGGATGCGGAGGTGTTGGCGAATTATAGACCTATCTCGCTCCTGCCGGCCTTCGCGAAGGTCATTGAAAAGCATGTGCATAAAGTGCTTGCCGATTACTTGGAGTCCCACGACCTACTGCACCCCACCCAGTCAGGTTTCCGCGCCAATCTTAGCACCGAAACAGCTCTCCTGGAAGTCTCGGAGGCGATAAAGGAGGTGCTGGATTCGGGGGGGAGAGCGATGCTGGTGATGTTAGATCTGTCGGCGGCCTTTGACACCGTCCCCCATGAGGGTCTTCTTGAAAGACTCTCAGAGATCGGTCTCCGGGGGACGGTGCTCCAGTGGTTTCGATCTTTTCTGGCAGGCCGTCGACAAACGGTCTGGGCTTCTGCTTGCTCCGCCGAGATGTTGCCATTGGGTGTCGGAGTTCCTCAGGGCTCAGTACTGAGTCCAACTCTTTTTAACATCTTCATGACCCCTCTGGCGGCACTGGCGGAGTCTTTCGGGGCTCAGATTGTGTCCTACGCCGATGACACCCAGCTCCTCTTCACCTGTGAGAAGGGTGCGGACTTCGATGGAGGTAGGATCCAGGGTTGCCTTGAGGCTGTGTTTCAGTGGTTCCAACATAACAGCCTCAAGTGCAACTCGGATAAATCCGAGGTCCTCTTTTTTGGGTGCAGTTCGGACCCGGACTGGAAAGTGTGGTGGCCTGAGAACATGTTTCCACCAGCAAGTTCGTCCCAGGTGGCAAAAAACCTTGGGATCAAGATCGACAATGGCCTCACACTACGCTCACAGGTAATCGGTCTCACTGGCACCTGCTTTGGACTGCTCCGGATGTTACGCAAGTTTCTTCCCTTGTTATCGGAGGAACACAGGAAGATCACGGTTCAGGCGTTTATAGGTTCGAGAATTGACTACTCCAACGTCCTCTATCTCGGCCTGCCAGAATACCTGCTCCAACGGTTACAGGTTGTCCAGAACTCGGCAGCACGCGCCATTTATGGACTTTCTCGCCGTGCTAGAGCCTCGGGTCTCCTGGAGGCTCTTCACTGGCTTCCTGTCCGGAAGCGGATAATTTTTAAGACTCTTACTCTGGCATACAAAGCCTTGCATTCCTCCGGAGCAAAATACCTTCAGAAAAGGCTAACATTTTACCACCCTGCTAGGCCGCTCAGGTCAGGAGCCTTGTTTCTTGCTACGGTTCCTCGTGTCAAGAGAGCCCGCATCGGAGGCCGCTCTTTTAAACTTCTAGCGCCTCAGTTGTGGAATAAACTGCCTGTGTCCCTGCGCAGCTCCCCTAACCTGTTAGCATTTAGGAAGGGGCTTAAAACTTGGCTTTTTACCTCTTAGTTCCTGGCCCTATTAGGTTTCCTTCTCTCTGTTTCATTTACTCTCCTTGTTGTGTTATGAGATTGTGTGCAATTCAAAGCGTCGGGACACTCTTCTGAGTAGCCGTACGCTATATAAAACCCCGGGATAACATAACATAACATAACAATAGACTGTTAGCTGAAACCAAGTGGCCTGCAGAAACAGAATTTCACTATTCTACAAAGGTCTCAGTGATAACTTAAAAGATTCATTGGCCCTCATTGTAGATTTACCTAATGACTTTTCCGATTTCCAAAATTTGGTAGTTAAATTAGATCACAGATTAGGTGAAAGAAAAAATGAAAGACCAAAAGCTGATTTCAGACAATTACATTTCAAACCAGAACGCAGAGAAGTTGAGGATAAAAATGCTCAAGTAGAACCCATGCAAATAGGTGGAATAAAGGGTCCTCTTACTCAAGAGGAAAAAGATCGTAGGCGAAAAGGAAACCTATGTTTGTATTGCGGCAAATCTGGGCATTTCACTAAAGACTGTCCAGTTAAACCAGTTAAGAAAAAAGTTATGGTAATTGCATCTGAATCTTCTCAGTTTTTGGAAAACTAACTATCTCGGGGAACAAAGAGATCGACTCCTCTGGAGATTCAAGTTTAATGATCTCACAATATGCAACCAGTGTGACTAATCACATACCCAGGCATTTCACAATAGGAATAATTTTGATCCTGTCTAATCAACAAAGACACAGTATTCCCATTCTTATTGACTCAGGTGCAACAGGGAATTTTTTTTATTTAAATTTGGCTCGGAAACTAAATTTAACTCAAGTACCCAAGAAGGAACCTGAACCTGTGAGAGCTGTTGAAGGTTCAGCGCTTTCTTCAGGATTAATTCGGTTTCACACTACGCCTTTGATTCTTGTGACTGACAACGGTCATACCGAATTAACCATTTTTGATCTTATTGATACTCTTACTTTTGAAGTAATTTGGGGAATTCCTTGGCTTGAACTTCACAACCCTAAGATTGACTGGATCAAACATACGGTAACATTAGATTCATCTTATTGCAAACTTCATTGTTACCAAGAGATCAAAGACCCTGTAATGCCTTTATATTGTGCTACGTCTCATTGCGAACATGACTTAATACCCATGGAGTATTTAGATTTTGCTGATGTATTTGACCCCGTCAAAGCTACTAAATTACCCCCTCACAGGATTTACGACTGCTGAATCGATCTGATCCCAGGAGCAAAACTGCCCTGCAGTCGCATTTATGCTCTAACAGAACCAGAAAATCAATATTTACGTACTTACCTAGACGAATTATTGGAACTTGGTTTTATTCGACATTCTACTTCACCAGTGTCATCTCCACTCTTTTTCGTGGCTAAGAAGACAGGTGATCTTAGGGCTTGCATAGACTTTTGGGCAGTCAATAAGGCAACTATTAAAAATCGATACCCCTTGCCTTTGATTCCTGTATTATTAGATCAGGTACAAGGTTCAAGCATTTACACGAAACTGGATTTATGATGAGCTTATCATCTGATCCGTGTAAAGGAAGGCAACGAGTGGAAGACCGCCTTCCGTACTAAATTTGGCCTTTTTGAGTATACAGTGATGCCATTTGGTCTCTGCAACGCTCCAGCAGCTTTCCAATACTTTATTAATGAGGTATTGCATGACTTGTTGGATGTAATTGTATATATTGATGACATCTTGATATATTCAAAAAATCCTGAAGAACATACTGAACATGTTCGAGCTGTGCTCCAGAAGTTGAGAGACAATACATTATTTGTTAAATTGGAGAAATGTGTTTTTAACACATCTAAAGTTGAGTTTCTAGTATATTGGTTGAGTCCTGAAGGAATCACAATGGACCCCAAGAAAGTTGACGCCATTTTGAATTGGCCATCACCAACTTCTGTTAAAGAAATACAACGAGTTTTAGGGTTTGCAAATTTTTACAGGTGTTTCAATTCTCAATTTTCCAATATTGTTTCACAAATCACACAATTGTTACAAAAAGGGAAAAAGTTCCTTTGGAATTCAGAAGCTGAAGCTGCTTTCCAAACTTTGAAAAAAGCTTTCACCACGGCACCAATTTCGGTGCATCCAGACTCTGACAGACCTTTCTTTGTGGAAGCAGATGCTTCTCAGACCGCCATAGGTGGAGTCTTGTTACAAAAAGATGTTACTACAGGTCATTTACATCCAATAGCTTTTTTTTCTCGAAAATTGTTGCCTGCTGAGCAAAATTATACAATAGCTGAACGTGAGTTATTAGCTATTAAGGCCGTTCTCCAAGAATGGAGACATCATCTCCTAGGGGCTAAGCACACATTAACCATCTACTCAGACCATAAGAATTTGCAGTTCTATTCAACAGTAAAAGCGTTTACACCGAGACAAATGCGGTGGCTGCAATTTTTCAGTGAATTTGATTTCATAATTACTTATCGTCCAGGAGTTAAACAATTGCTTTCTGACACCCTTTCACGTTTAGTTTGTGAGAAAAACAACGATCAGTAAAGAGAATTACAGTGTATTATCCTAACAGAAAAGGTGTGTGCAAACACTACCTCAGATGACTTCTTAGCCATATTAAAAAACAAGACAAAAGATGGATCAACAACAATGGCTTTCACAAAAACAAAACACTATTAGAGATGGGTATTTTTTCTTTAAGAATAAATTGTTCATCCCAGATGAAGAGTTGAGAATTCAAATTATGAAATGGAATCATGACATTGCAGCAGTTGCACACCCAGGCATTGACAAAACATTAGAACTCTGTCAAAGACACTTCTGGTGGAAGAATATGGGTCAAGATGTACGACAGTATGTGCTTACTTGTTCTATCTGCACACGACAAAAATCTTTACGTATATCTCCAATGAGTTTATTACAACCTTTACCAATTCCACCATTTCCTTGGCACACTATAAGTGTGGATTTTGTTACAGATCTACCGAAGTCTCATGGGTTCACCACAATTCTTGTAGTGGTAGATCATCTTTCAAAAATGGGACATTTCATTCCTCTGACTAAATTACCAACAGCTCCAGAATTAAGTGAAATTTTCCTGAATAATGTCATAAAACTTCATGGTTTGCCACAGAAAATTATTTCCGACAGGGGCCCTCAATTTGTTTCCAAGTTTTGGAAACAATTAAATGATCAATTGGGAATAGAAATAGCTTTGTCATCCGCCTTTCACCCTCAATCGGACTGTCAAACAGAAAAAGTTAATCAATACTTGGAACAAAGTTTACGCTCTTTGACCTCTACAATGACCTCAAGTTGGGATGAAGCTCTAACTTTAGCCGAATTTGCATACAATAATTCATTACATTCGGCTTTGGGTTGTTCACCTTTCTATTTCATCACTGGTCAACATCCACGATCATTGCCAATAATAATTCCAGATAAAGTTCAAAACATGCCAGCAGTTTCAGAAAGATTAACTAGCTTGCAAACATTTCAGGAACCAGTTCGAAAATCTTTAGCCAAAAATAAAGAAAGAATGAAACAAGCAGCAGATCTTCATAGAATATCAGCACCTCAATATAAAGATGGAGATTTGGTCTGGTTATCAACTAAGAACATTCAGATAGAAGGCCCTAAAAAGTTGAAACCTCGATTTATTGGACCTTTCCCCGTGGAAAAAAATATCAATCCAGTGTCTATTAAGTTAAAACTACCCCAAGAGTATTCAATTCATCCAGTTTTTCACGTTTCCCTATTAAAACCCTATGATCCAGACACCAGACCAGATAATCCACCGCCTCCAATTGTGGTTGGGGACCATGTTGAATATGAAGTAGAAAGGATTGTAGATGCAAAACGTATTCGAGGTCGTCTGTTTTATTTGATAGCCTGGAAAGGGTATGATGCCTCAGAAAGATCTTGGGAATCTGAATCTAATGTACATGCTCCCCGTCAAGACGCTTCGCTTCGTCTCTTCGACGTCTCAACGAGAGTTCCTGATTTTTCCTCCTGACTTCGCCGATATCCCTGAGTCAAGTGAAGATCCTGTTTGGCTTCTGCCCTGCTCCTCATTTCCAGTGCTCCCCCCCTTCTTCCTTCGTGAATTCCTTACCTGTCCGCGATCGTTGCTGAAGCCTCAGCGTTGTCCAGTTTCCAGTTCCTGGCCGGTCTCGTCATCGGCTCGATTTCCAGCGTCAGTTCCGACCACAACTCCTTTCCAGCAGTTTCCGGTGATCACCTAAAAAGAAAGTAAGATCGTTACTGTTTCTAAGCAACGAGGGTACAAAACAAACAAACATTGACAACAGTAACAAGTAATTTTTGGTTAACTTTGTAAAAGGAGTTCTAAGCAACGATTTTTGATCATGTTTGTTGGGTGCTTTTGTGGAACTTTGTAAAAGACAATTCAGACAATTCCAAACCAATAAAGCATTGGTAAAGACAAATCAAAGTAAAAGCAGTGACAGAAAACTGCAGCTTTTGGTTCTCAGACAAACAGCTTTCAGAGACAATCATTGGCTAATGCAAAAGTCTATGTACAGTTGATATGAGAATTTCATAAGTTTGAATTTAGAAATTGCATTCAAGAGAGTTACAGAGGGTATTTGACAATTCTAAGGTCAGATGCTTTCACAAGGTGCCCATAGCGGGGTGCACTCCACTCTCAACAATCCATAGGGACAGAGAAGAACCAGGCATACTCGATGTCAGCAGAGTCCTGACGCGTTTCAGGAAAAAGCTCCCTTCTTCAAAGGCTGCCTGCTGCACAAAGAAAGCCACCATATGGATTTCCCAGCGATTTCCCTTTCTTTATTGAAATGCAAAACAACATTGAATTCAGGTGAGTAAATGCACCACTGCTTTCTGGGACTGGGAGTCCATAAAATAAAAAACCCCAGTGGGCTGCTGGCAGTCCGTTGTACACATTAATGCAAATCACGGGTGTGCCATCACAATCTTCCCCCAATGCTGCAGCAGGAACCGCTTAGTTCTGCGGCGCTGTGCTCCCCTCGACCGAGCCGGCCGAAAATATAAAGTTTCAAAAGTTGCCCATAGCGGGGTGCACTCCACTCTCAACAATCCACAGGGTCAGAGAAGAACCAGGCACACTTGGCGTCAGCAGAGTCCTGACGTGTTTCGGGAAAAAGCTCCCTTCCTCAAAGGCTGTCTGCTGCACAATGAAAGCCACCATAGGGACTTCCTAGAGATTTCCCTCTTTTTAGTCAAATGCAAAACAACATTGAATTCGGGTGAGTAAATATATATATATATATATATATATATATATATATATATATATATATATATATATAGAGTACACATACACACACATATATATATATAAATATACACACACACACACACACACACAGCAACAGAAAGAATACCCCACAAAAAGACTCCATACAGGTTTAGAAGCACTAACACTATTATAAACAAAACAAGACCAAAATGACAAAAATCCAATGTATAGAAGTTGAGATATTGAATTTTAAAGGAATAAATGCAGTGAAGCGCTTAGAAGACAGTAGCATTAAAAAGTTACTTTACATCATACTAGATCGAGTCAAAGTCAATGTTCGGGCTGACCACATGGAAGGGCAGGCCAGCTACAGGACCCATGCAGGACCAAGTGATCAAAGTACCTTTCCCGGTCACAAACAGTGAGATGCCTCCATCTGTTCCACATAGTGATGGCGATGCGTCAGTTCCGAAGATGGGTGCTGGAGTAGAGAGGTGTTGAGTGATGTTCCGCACCAGATTCTGCCACACAGTTGAGGGAATGCATCGATCTCACCAAACTGCAGTGGCGGCAATGCGCTGTCTGATGCATTCATCTCTTGAGGCAAAGTGCAGGTTGAAATGCAATGTGGCAATTAAACTCCAGCAACAGTGTTGATCACCGGTTCTGTTACACACAGACAGGAGATGCGCCAAATTTAATGTTGCAAGTATCTGGACCACTTCCAGTACGTTCAGGCACAGTAGCAGGGATAAGGGCTTTGATATCTCTGAGTCTCAAGCAACAGGAGGCAAACAACAAGCACCTGGAGATCACTTGGAGGTAAGGCAGAGTCAAGCTCTCCTTCAGCAGAGTCGGAGAGCAGCAGACAGAAGGGCAAAGCAAGAGAGAAACAGGCCTTTCAAGCTTGCAGGCTAAAGATGAGTCATTTGAGCACCACAACAGTCCTTCTGATAGAGATTCAGTTCAAGATCTAGAAGTGTCTGATTTTTGGGGTGGGGGTCAGAGATCCAGTACATTTACCCAAAAGTGCCTTTGATGTGAGGGTGTGACTTCAAAGCAGCCCTCTGAAGTGCACAGGTTCTCCTTTCAGCCCATTCCTGGTCATCGGGGATAATCAGTCCTTTTTGTGAGGACAGGACACTGCCTATTCCAGTGACGTGTTAGAACCTCCTTCCACCCCGCCCAAGCAAGGCCATCAGAATGCAGATGTATTTAGAAGGGTACTCAGATCCATCTATCCTTTCTGAGTTTTGGCTGTCTAGAGAGAATGCACAAAGTGCAGCTGTCAACAACACCAGATGTATAGTGGAGATGGGCTGTCACGCACACAAAGCAGTACGTGCAATGTCTACATTCTAATAGCGCTGTAAACAAATAGAGCCTAAAAAGAGCCTGTTTGACTAGGGCCCGTGCAGTGTGTCTTGCATGAGCCGTAGTATTGGGACCTAACTCAACCCTAAAGTACCCAACTTTTCCCCCAAGAACCCTCTAATCAACACTTCTAAAGAGGAAGCATCGGTTGCCCCAAAGACAAGCAACCGCAATAGGAACAACATACAAAACAACTAGTACTTTATCAAAATAAAGTAATCACCATAGTCTTGTGTAGCAGAGAGTGATTTGCCCCACGACAGCCCCCCTTTACAGATGAAATGTATATCTTCTGTGTCAGCGAATGAGAATAAACTTGTAGCTTTACATGGAAGAAAGGAAGGAAAGGGTCCAAACTTCCCCTCTATACCCCTGAATAACATCTCATCATCCACTGGTACGGTCCCCTCCCCCATGATCACCAGAGCTCTCTGAGGAGGATGCCCTATGTCTGTCCTCTAGTTGTGATCACAGTTGGCCTCCTATCAGTCTGCTCTGTTTCCTCCAAGAGTGCGATGGTTGACCCCCTTTGGTCTCCCAAATTGTCATTGGCTCCTTTGTTGATATGGGCAGTTATTTCTTCTCTGCCGCTCAGTCCCAGACCTCTTCCGGGCTCTTAAACAAAATGATTCTCCACTGATACATTACTTTCAGTTTGGCAGGGTACATTAGCATATATTGTATGTCCTTAGCCCTGACTTTCCACTTAACCTCTAAAAAATATTACGAAGGGGCTGCACTTTACCTACATAATCTGGGAAGAGCGTAACCATCAAGTTGGTGCAATGGACGTCTGGATGTTGTTGTGCTTGCCCCAGGATATACTCTGTCCATAAGGTACCATATACTGATGGTAATGCCTCTAGGCGGTCTCCCCGGCTGTGGCCTTAGGATGAAGAAGGAGGATAGTTCACAATCCATGATGCAGGTTCTGAAGTATTCTGTGGGGAATTTCTCTCATGTTGCCCACCCCATCTCTTTAACTCTGGGACAACAAAACAGGTGGGCTCTCACAAGCCCATGGGGCTGCATAAAATGAAAGGTGGTCTCTATCACTCCCCTCCCATGTGGCTGTATCCTCTCCCTTGCTGTGCCCCAAGTGTCAATGCGGAGGTAAAGGTAAGTCGCTGGAGTGGGATTGCAGCTCCAGGTTGTGTCTGTTGGCGGCAGGCCCATCTCCCGGCAGGTCGTTGTTTGCCTAATAAGTTTCTCTCCCCCGACTCCCTGCAGGGGCTTAGGTTGGCCAAAGGGGACAAGCCTAGCAGGCAACACATGGATGTTTGCATCCAAGAAAAGGCTGCCCCATAGTTGGCTCACCCAGGCTGCAGTTTCAGTCCTAGCCACGTGTGGTGCCCAGTACAACTCCTCCACTCTAAGGTGCCTGTTACACTGTTACGGGCCACCACCTGGAAGTGAAAGCAGCAATGTGCCACACCCCAGCCACTCGCCTGTCTTCTCTCCCTTGCACGCTCCAGGAGTCGATGCAGAGTGGGGTTTGCCACTGTGGGTTCACAGCTCCAGGTGGTGTTTGCCTCTGGCATGCGCATCTACAGGTAGGTCCTATGCACACCCAGACGGTCGATTGCAGAAATTGCCTCTCTCATCCAGAGCGCCCTGGATGGGCTCGGGTGGGCCAAAGGGGGTGATTACAGGGCCACTGCACGGTGCCTGCAACTGAAAATAGGTCACCAAAGGGTCAGATTCAGCAGGATTCTAGGAGCTGGCATGTAGGTTGCTTAAAATGCAACTACCATCTTGG
Organism: Lissotriton vulgaris; assembly: GCF_964263255.1. Taxonomy (NCBI): domain Eukaryota; kingdom Metazoa; phylum Chordata; class Amphibia; order Caudata; family Salamandridae; genus Lissotriton; species Lissotriton vulgaris. The sequence continues at coordinate 27,078 of NW_028251814.1, read as the reverse complement.
GCTGCTTGGCCACGCCCCCCCAGTAATTTCTTTCTTGATCTCGTTACAATGTAGTGGAGGTGAGTGATCTGTTAATGGTAGGTGAACCCTTTGGGAGCCAGGATGGTACTTATCAGTTAAGGTAGAAACTGTGTTGTTCAGAAAGAGCCATACAAGATTTCTTTGGTAAAGAGCAGAGTAAGCACTTATGGTAACATCATACTTGCACACTGCCAAATCACTATTTTTCACTATTACTGAATATTTTATCCATTACTCACAAAAGCAATATTTTACTCACACATATGTTCTGCTTTTAGGTGAAGAGTACAAGGTGCTAAGGGTGTAAAATGTCAAAATAGGAGTGAACATAGTATGCTGTTTTGTTGTATATATGTTTATTATTTGCTTACGGTGTACAGCCTTTCATGACTTTCATCTTCAAGACTCTTGACAATCTATATTTGTTTACAATGGTCTTGGTAATGCTGATGTTATTTAATATATTTTCAGGATCCATATAATCTACTTGAAGAAGTAACACTCCCAGAATACAGGGATGACTTCCACATCCCCAACTTTGCACATGAGAAACATGCAAGTTTTCTTTAAAATACCATACCATCATGTTCATGTGCCTTCTTTCTAAAATTCTGTTTCTTTCATTCCATCTTCACAAACAAAGTACATCCACATGATATCACACGAAGAACTGCTCATGGAAACTACACTTCATTCTCAGAAACAAAAGGAATTCTTTAAGTTATTAACAAGGAGTGAATGGTGTAGCAACTCAATCTGTCTCTCATCCACTGGTACCGTTAGAGAGCTAGAGCTGATTTCTTAACTTCAAAGCTGGCTTTAGTGCAAATTGTAAATGTACAGAGGTGGAATTTATCTCCTGAAGGAAAAAGAGATTTATTAAAACAATCACCCGTCTGACTACTAGACTAACCTCTTCTGCAAAACAAAAAACACTGGGGTTGATCCAACTTGTGGCCGAGCAAGGATCTATGGGCCTAAAAATTCCCTTTCACCCAAGGAGCAAATTTAGCTTTTTCTATCCTAATTTCTAGACTAGACAAAGTATTTGGCTGGCCTTGGCTTTAATCAATGGAGAAAAAAGCTCCTATTCCTTGGGGTCAAACAGTTACTGGCAATGCCCACAGTTTGCCTTTTTTGAGAAAAATGAGTCAACTGTTATACATGTTGTCATGTCTAAATAAACTTCTTGTTTCCATTCTCTCTATCTACCAGCTCGAGGACATGATCAAAATGATGAAAAGCACTCTCAGATTTTGCGAGTTCATACTTTCTAAGTAGGGTGGGGTACGATTTTGATGCTTTTTTTCTGTCAATGTGAGTGAGAGTATGAGTACTATCAGACTGAAAGGATCGCACAACAAACCATTACTTATCAATGGAAGTCACTGGAATGTAATGAAAATGTAGGGTGGGTTTGTAGAGAGCTGCTTGTCACCCGTGAGGGTCTCCAGGCACTTCTTCCATACAATAATGGGTTTACTATACTTGCCAAACAATCTACTCTATGCTACATAGTTTACAGTTTTTTACAAATAAATGTATTACTGGTTTAGAAGAATCAAAATTTACACATGATGTTGCGCTGTGGCAAACGTTAACTACTCACCTGAATTTGTCACCCATGTGTTATACTGGTACTAGAGAGGCAAAACATTTTGCGAGAACAGCATTAATATTTGATAAAACAGCAAAATAGTATTGTCCCAGAATGTTCTACATTATGCTGCATAATTTTCACTGTGTTCCATAATTTAGCCTTCCAAATGTGTCTCATGAATAACAATATTGTGGGACACTAATATCATTGATAATAAAAAAATTGCGAGACAAAATATCAAAAGGTAAGTATGTATAGATTTTCTGTACCTAATTCAACATATGTGTACCAAAATACATATACATATATCTTTATTTATTTGGAGTTAAGAATGGCAAATGTATACGTCAATTTGTGCATTTACCGTTCGATATTTTGTCCACAGTATTACTGTGCCACAATATTCTTGTACTAGAGGTTCAAGAATACAATCAGCCCTTCTTAGTCTCATACTTCCTGAGCCACTTCTAATATAAGGCGTTTGGTTACTGTTTTAAATTACATTAGAGTTATGAGTGTTGAAAAGGAACGAAATACATAGGTTTTCAAGAGCCTGGGGAAATATGTAACCAACAATGGACCTGGCGAGACTGAGCGATCACATCCCATTGGTGCTGGAGGAGGAGAGATTTCGGGGAAGGGTTGTCAAAAGCACTCGTCATCATAAAAGAAACACCTCTATTTTGGGGAAGATTGAGTCCAAAACCTTTTAGAAGAGAACTACTTTATCAATTCAGAGATTCATCATGTGAGAATAGAGCCACCAAGATCTTGGCTGCAATCCCCCAATGGATGCTTTGTGATTGCCACAGAAGAGCAAAATAATTCTGCAAATGTAGTTCAGATGCAAAGTGGGGGGGGCCCATGAGTAAGCATCGTTACCTGCCCCCTTGAGTCCGCCCAACACCGTCGTGGAAACATGAACCGACCGACCTCTGGTTGGCAGTCCTAACCGCCTAATTACGATGCAACCACACATGGTGCGATCACATACTTACATTTCCCTATGGGAGCATGTGTTGTGGCTATAAATCAGCTGTAGTACAAGCTCCTATAGGGAAACATGAACCGACCGACCTCTGGTTGGCAGTCCTAAGCGCCTAATTACGATGCAACCACACATGGTGCGATCACATACTTACATTTCCCTATGGGAGCATGTGTTGTGGCTATAAATCAGCTATAGTACAAGCTCCCATAGGGAAAAGGGAGGCTGTGTTCCTCCCTGCACCACGTGGCAGGCACCTCAAGGTGCCTGCCACACAATGCTGGGATCAACGGGCCCCCTTGGGCCCCAACCGGGGGCCATAAACAGAAGGATCCCTTCTAGAGGCCCCCAAACACACTTTTCAACAGGCTTTCCGGCATGGAAAGTCTGTCCCGGAAACCGTACATCATAATTAGGTCTCACGGTTTTATGATGTTCATTTTTTTAACATTTCCATCTGTATTTGTCCATATTTTTTTATTGGCCAACTTATTGGTATTTATCCATATGTATTTTGTGTTGTGTAAACAGATGAGGTGATAATTCGTATATTTCTGCATTCATTTAACGGATAAATGTGGACTCATACTTAGATGCCTGTCAGGGCTTAGCACATTACACAGTAAAAAATTTAAACATAATAAATCCACATTAAAGAAATAGTGTAACAACACATATACATGTTGAGATATGCAGTAATTTAAGGACATAATATTGAGTTTTGTAGCTCCATTTGCTTTCATTATGTACAGCTACTGGCCTGAAAGTATCTCAGCATGATGAATCATTCAAAAGAAGATAAATAATCTGTATTTTTCCACTTTCAAAAATAAATACAGACAGGAGTGACAGTGTTTTCTGTCTGTATTTATCTGTAAAAGACAAAGAGGAAAACAGGGAACCCTAATCATAATTTGGACGGTATAAAAAGGCGTCCATATGAATTACGGGCCAGCCTCCGACAGGTAGACGGACTCCTTGAGTCTGTTGGAAGCCAGCTGGAGTGACTGGCCAGTTTCACTTCCGACAACCAAAATTTTAATTAGGAGGTCAGAAGTGAAACCAACCATCTTGGTCAGAAAGCCTCTATTTCGACTGAGATCACAATCGACCCCTAAAACTGACATTTATCAGGCGTGTTTCACATTGTTAAAAATATTCTGTATGATTCCAAAACACTGAATGCCTTTTTATGGACTACAAAGAGCCTTTGATTTCTGTTGATTAACTCCAGAGTAGGAGAGGGTGTGACTCTGGAGAAGACAATATTGTATGGCAGCACATTTTTATAAACTACCTTACCTCTTGTCGTGTTTGAAGGGTCACAATCTCTTCAGTGCTGACTTCGCCTTCACCATGGTTAAAGTTATTCAAATTCTTTGCAAGCCAAGTTGTAAACAATGCAAAATATATTTTATGAGCTCCTGGTGCCTCCATTGCTTGCTGGACTGTGAGGATGGGCAATTGTCTACTTGACCTATCTGACCTTGTACTTTACAACTTTCAGGTTGCAGCCTACTTACCATTTCATTGGCCTTTAATTCGGACCACTGTGACTGATATCACTGACAAAATGTATTGAGGATCCGTAACCATCTCCCTTTCTGATAAACATTCAGTGCTAAAACACAATATCCCACCAGAGGACATCCAGAGATTCATTAGAAATCGTTGAACAGTAAAGCTTTACCAGCCATAGAGAAACATGAAGATTTTACTTTTGTGATTTGGCGAAGGATGACAACCGCATCTCAGGAATATGGCTGAGGATCACTTCGAATGACAACGAAGTACTACTTCCCCTGGTCTGGTGCTCCTACATCAAATCATTCACCGATATCATCCATGACACATTGGTTCATATCAACTTGAGCAATATTAAGCAGTTGTTCAATAGTCATTGTACAGCCATGGTGAATTTTTAGTTAGTTACTATTTGTAATGTAAATTTTACTGATTAACATGTTTGTATTGCTCTTGTGCAGACTCAAATTAAATCACTCGTCTTTAATGATAACTCTCATATATTCTTGGCTACATGACTGGCGTAATCCTTCAATAAAGAGTTTCAAAACTAAGTAGGTGTGGGGCATGTTGCATCACAATGCATTACTCTTGAAAAATCACTCTCAGCAAGGTTTTTCTGTGCAGAATTTAGGATTTGGATGGAACATGCTTCTTCAATCACATTCAAAAGTTTGAATCACAGAGACCCACTGGTCTTTGTCTATTAATTTGCTTGGCTCAGATCTGTGCAAGGGAAGCAATATGAAAAAAACAATGTTGTTCATTAGACTAATTTGTAGGCCTGGGCGGTAAACTGTGCTACCCTTGAGGAGTTTGTGGACTTTTTCTAACTCTGTACTCCGCATGGGCCGCAGAGCTTCTAAAAACTCAGCATAGTGGCGTGCAGCAGACTCTTTCCTCTCACGGCTCGCCAATATTGAGTTAGCAAGCACGAGCTAGGAAAATCTAATGCTAGACTACCTTCTGCTGAGGTTTCTTCTCGCGAGCGGTCGCAGTAGGTCATTCCTGCTCATTTTGAGAAGCCTGCTACTTGCGTTGAGGAAGCTGCACCTCGAGCAGAACATCTCAAGTGGTAGAAGGATGCTGTACACTCTTGAGCTAAAAATCAGCAGTGCAACTTACCTCACTCCATCGCTTGCATAACTCCGTGGAGAGTTTTTTGGTCACTTCGCAAACTCAGGCCATGCCTACTACTTTGTCCCTTGTTTACAAAAACGCTTATGTCAGCCATTAAGAATCCAGGAAACCACATTTACACAAACCACCCTCAAAATAAAATTCATGTTGATCACATTTACAAATCTTCTTTGGCTATTCTCAAGCATCATTGTAATTTGGGGAGTTCAACAGACAAAAAGAATCTTACTGTATAAATTGTTATGCAGTTTCCTTGAGCAGGGTAAGGGGCACATACATCTTTCTTAAAGAAAGAAATAAAGGACAAAACTAAAAAAAAGTGAAACAGTGCCCATGCCACTAACTTGCATGAGAACTTTATCCTAAATTATTTTTTCTACTCCTGACTCATTCTAAGGAGGAAGATATATACCTCAGGGTCACATGACTTCTCTTGCACAGGTCAGATAATTAGAAAACAAATCCCTGTGACTGTGTGTCTCAAAATTTCATTTGTGAGAGAGAATTTGCCTGTTGTTTAGCAAAAGTGGGAGGGATGGGATCAGATAAGCAGGATGAGGGTTTGGTGCTTTTTATTGCAGGCTTAACACGGCAATCACTGGAGGGATTTCTTTCCTCATGATGCCCCTTATTACTTCATCTTTGCTTGATAGATGAAAACTCATGTTATATGGTATAGTGCCTCACTAAAGGCCCATACTAACTGCCTCTTGGGGTACAAGTCTTGAAGGCCTAAGGAGATCAGAATGTGTGCAAATTGTCATAACAATATAATAGTGCTACGTTTATTCACTTAATCTCCCTGTGCCTTAAAAAAATGAATGTGTCCCTCTGTAATGCAACTGGTGTTCATGTAAAGAGCTCTGATACCTTTGGGTCAAGTGTGCCCTATATAAAACTGCAAAGAAAGTGCTTTACCCAACAACAGGTTGCCAGGTACACTCACCAAACAATAGATTTTCATGCCATTCAAATAGGAAACAGCCATTACCAGGCGAAAGTACAATATAACCCTGTCTCTCCTAAGGAGAGGAAGAAAGGATATCTAGAGAACTGGGAGCAATACTTGTCCAAAGGACATCCCAGCTGAAATGGTAGAGGCTATTCTTGGGTCGTAAAAAGGTGTGCAAGCTTTGCTGATCTTACAACAATGGTAGACTTGGAATCACTAATAAAATATACTATATTTAGTATTTTTATTCTTTTATCCCAAATGTATTGTGACATTGTTAGTACTGAATCTGTTGAGAGGACTGTTGTAATCCTTAGATAATACTAGAGGATAGGATTTAATAAAACCCCATTATATTATTACCTATTGCCTGTATAATGAATTGAGTAGACACAATTGGGGTAGGCTCAACATGGTCCCTCCAACTTCTCTGATAGGTGTGCTCACAAAAAGGCTTTCTTCTAATGTGTATGGTCCTCAGAGAGCGATTTGCTGCCCATTTCAAGTACGGTGTGGTCCTTCCGCCACCAGGGGGCGATATTTCCGCTCGCTGGTAGCGCAACATTGAAAGAGCAAAATTTGGCGTATTTCGAGCCAGCACTGCTATCTTGAGGTTGCCTGTGCCCTGCCACCCGCTATATGCCCTTGGGGGGGTCTGAATGTGACACATTTCTTACCTGTACGCCCGCTGGGGTCTGTAGAGTGCTTCTTCCTGAACACCCTGTGGGGTCGCAATTTGGCACTGTGTGTGTGGTGCGCAGGGACACTGTTCCGGGTGGTTTTTGCCCTAGAATAGGAAGGGCTGGTGTGTCCCTGGGGCTCTGCCCGGTCATGGTGTGCCTCTGGCCACCTACATTCGCCTGGTCTCCCTCCCAGCTCCACAATCTGTGTCTCGTGAGAGGCATTTATAAGGATCCCTTGTGCTACTGCACACAGGCTGCCTGGCGCTTCTCTATCCTGCGGACTCAGCATGCAGGGAAAGCAGGATCATTACCAGGAGGAGGATCCACTGACTTACCTCGCCTGGAATGATCATTTTTACCAGGCGGTGGATGATCCTATTTACTGGACCTTGGACCAAGCCATGGGGCCTGTTGAACAGCATTTATCGACCAAGATGGAGGAGGAATTCACAAAACTAGCGGTCCTCATTTCATTTACACTAGCACCCACTCCCCCCCGGTCCCTACTTCCGCCCCTCCCCCAGCCAAAAAGCATTGTGTGGACCGGTTTGATGTGGCGGCCTTTGCGTGTTTGAAGAGCGTTTTTGCGGCTATGCCGCCTGCTCAGCCTGACTCACTTGTCCCTGCAGAGGGGCCCCGCCATTTCCCAGACCTAGAACTCCAAACACCATTGATGATGGAGACTCCCCAGATAAAGATGAGAAAGCATGCTCGTCTACGTCCTGGGCCCCGGTCCCTGAACCTTCCGGTCCTTCGGATATGCTGGACCCTGATGATATTGTTCACCCGAGGTCCTCAGATTGGGCTCCCGGGGATAAGGTGGCCCAATATGTGGCAACGCATCTTTGTAAACCCATTAATAAAGACGCCTGCAGTCGCCTTCTGGAGGGGAAGGTCGCACTCACTCCTGAGATAGACCAGAAAATGGCGACATTCCTGGCAAAAAACTTGTTAGGGACCCGAAGAAGGGCATAGACCGCTCCTGGCCAGGATAAGCTACTCGCCACAGTAGGGCCAGTCACGAAGATTTTGGACATGGCTGAAGAGGCCAAGGTGTCGGGGGAAGTGAGATTCTGTCTAATTGGGCACAGTGCGCCATAGTCTTCATTGGAAATGCAAACTGCGCACTTTCCACCGAGAGAAGGATAGTCGTTCCTGATCAAGGTGGACCTTAAGCTGGGGAACCTCGTCTCGTCCGAGGCTGGAGCGGTGGCCCAAAGGGGGTTGTTTGGCAATCCCTTCGTCAAGGAGCTGGGGAAGTTTGTGGCGACTTTCACCACCCTTGACAGGGCGCAGGCCAACATCAGAAAGGTGTTCACCCCTCAGGTTTTCAACTGGGCCGGACGTGGCAGGGGCCGCTCGTTCGGTCGATTCAACAGTTTTGACTGGGGGCGAGGCTCCGGCCGTGGCCAAGTCCAGGACAACACCCGGTTTAATAACTTTTACCCTACAAGACCCCAGAAGTTCCATGGTCAAGGCCACCAAAGAGGACAGAAACCCAGTGCTGGGAGAGGCGAGTGTGCTGCCTTCGGTGAGCTTGCAGGTTGGGAGGCACTTAGTTGCAGTTCTTTCCGGCTTGGGTTTCCCTCACCAGCAATGCATGGGTGCTGCAGACGGTCCAGGGCTTTCCAGCTAGAGTTCCTTGGCCGTCCCCGTCAGCTTAATAGTCCCCGTCCTATTTCCTTTTCGCAGCACGACAGGACTTGGTGCGCAAGGAGGTGTCCGCCCTCCTCCAAAAAGGGGCGGTTGGTTATTCGGTAGAGCATTAGAGGTCTTGTCAGCAATCTGTTCTTGGTCGACAAGGTCGACGGTGGCAGGCGCCCAGTTATCAACTTGAAAGAGTTCAACTAGTGACTGGTGTACCCCCACTTCAAGATGAATGGCATCCACCTCCTTCAAGAAATCCTGCAACTGAACGATTGGATGGTCAGGCTAGACCTGAAGGATGCATACCTGACGGTGCCCATATTTCTCCCTCATCATCGGTTTTTGCAATTCAGGTGGGAAGGTCAGGTTTACGAATTCACCACACTCCCTTTCGGTCTATCCTCCGCACCGTGGTGCTTCATGAAGGTCCTGCGGCCGGTTGTGGAGTGACTCAGGGCAAGGGGAGTGCGGATGATTCTCTACTTGTACGACATGTTATTTTTGGACCAATGTCCTCGGAGGTTGTCATCCCAGTTGCAGACCGTAGTCGACCTCCTTCAGGGTCTGGGTTTCGTTATCAACTAAAAGAAGTCCCTCCTGGTCCCTGTTCAGTGCGCGACGTTTTTGGGGTTCAACATCGATTCGGTCGTGTCTACCCTTAGTATTCTCGCCAGGAAGATGGCAAAGATCAGACACGAGTTGCGTCAGACTTTGGCGAAGAGTCAGATCTCTTTGCGCAAACTGGCACGCCTAGTGGGGTTGCTTGCTTCTTTCATTCAGGTGATTTTTAATGGGCCCTTGCACTACCGGGCCATGCAGCGCCTGAAGGCTTACCATCTCTGTCAGGGACTGACGTATTCTTAACTGATTCCCCTATCGCACATGGAGGCCTGGAGCGGCCGTGCGATTTTCCGGTCCGCCCCAGATATTGTTATCGAGTCTGACACCTGTTGCTAGAGATGGGGTGTCCGCTGCGGGGAGTTTTCCACCTGTGTCGCCTGGTCCACTCAAAAGCAGTTGTTACACATCAACTGCTTAGAGTTGCTGGCGGGCTCCTTCGCGGTTCAGTGCTGGACGAAGGATAGGATGCAGTCGTGTATCCTTCTTAGGATGGGCAACGTTTCAGCGGTCCGTTACATCAATCACCTTGGTGGGACCAGGTCCAGGATGTTGGCAAACCTAGCCAGGGATTTCTGGCATTTTTGCCTCGACAACCAGATTTCGGTTACTGCAGAGTACTTACCGGGACGGGAGAACGAGGTGGCTGATTGGGACTCCCACCATCTTCTGGATGCCAGCTTGTGGAAGCTGAACCCTCAGGTCTTTGCCCGCCTGCCGGAGTTATGGGGCACGTTTTCAGTGGATCTGTTTGACTCAAGGCTAGATCACCAACTTCCGAGATTTTTCAGTCAGTGACCAGATCCTCTAGTGGAGGCAACGGATGCGTTCCTCCAGGACTGGCAGGGGGAGTAGGGCTATGCCTTTTCCCCATTCTCGATGATCACGCTGGTGTTGGTGCTCCTGCGTCACCAGCAAGTGGAGGTGGTGTTGGTCACCCTGCAGTGGATGTCTCAAGTGTTGTTTTCGGTTCTACTGGAACTTTCCTGGGATTTTCCAATCCCACTCCCCCACTCTCCTCACATCCTTCTCAGTCCGGATCTCGTTCCTCATTGCCTAGTCCAAGACAGGACGCTGAAGCTAATGGCCTGGAGGATCTTCGGCGTTGTTGGACGCTCCCAGATCTTTCGGGAAAGGCTGAGGACTTGCTCTCCAAGGCATGGTCAGATAGCACGACAAAGAGATACCGATCAGCCTGGCACTGATGGCGTAGTTGGTGTCTGCGACGGGGTGTCGATTCCGTGGGGGCAGATGTAGTCCATATCCTGAATTTCTTGGCGAGTTTGGCCTATCGGTCGATTAATATCTACTTATCCGCAATCTCGGCTGGACATGGGATTATACAGGGCTCACCTATTGGCGAACATCCCTTAGTGTGACGGATCCTTAGGGGAATACACCTGTTGCTTTCCCCGGAGCCACGATATTCTGTCCTGTGGGATGTGAACAGGGTTTTGAACCTGTTTCGCTCTTGGCAACAAAATAGGTTCCTCTCCCGTAAGGAGTTAACAGCCATGTTGGCGATATTGTTGTGTCTAGTGTCATGCAGACATGAGAGCCTTGGATGTTTCTGCCAGAATTTTTTCCCTGAAAGGGGTATCCTTCACAGTGAGCAGAAGGACGAAGTCGAATACAAAGGGGATTTCTTACCCAGCTTTTCCTGACTCCCCGAAGTTGTGTGTGGTTCAGTGCCTCTGTGCTTACGAAGAAATGACTGATGAGTCTCGCCCTACGGGCAAAAGGCAACTGCTCATTGTGCTACGCAAGCCGCAAAAAGCGGTTTCTTACCCGACCATCGCCAGATGGTTGCGTTGGGTGATGCAGGAGGCTGGTATAGACACGAAGCAGTTTGGTGCTCATTCAGCAAGGGGTGCAATGGCTTCCAAAGTTTTTCCCCTAGGGGCATGGTTGGAAGATCTGATGCAAGCGGCCGATTGGTCCTCGGATTCTACTTTTAAGAGGTTCTATTTTAAGCCAGTGGTTGAGGTGGCAAGGATAGTGGTCGACAAGCTTTGAACGGGCATAATCCGAAGCCTCCAGTCCTGCCATAGAATAGGAATTTGCCTAGCCTAGGTGCCGGTAAGTTCTGATTCTATTAAGGACTCGGAGGCGAGGATTATCCCTCCCAATGACTTCAGTGAGGTGGACCCTCCCCGTATTGATGTAAGTAAAATATTCATGGGGATTTTTTGTTCTGATGACTTTTTGGCCCTGGCTTTCAGCTGTTGTGGCTAGTGTTGTGATACCTTCTTGGCTGGCTCAACCTCTGACACTGCCTCTTTTGCAGGAAATGATTGTTCCAAGCAAGATGCGTGAAACTCTACCACAAGTGCCTCGTGCGAAGAAAGATGATGAGGAATAACAGAAGAATGACTATCAGGGCTGGCTGGGATGCTGTCACTGAGGAAGGACTACTGTTGTTGGACTTTGCTTTCCTTTCCCAAGTGTTCATGGGAAATGTAGTTTGTTGATGTTTTTATCGCTGCTGTGAAATTAAAGGCGGCGAAAGAAGGCATAATTCTCGCCTTTGAGTCCTTAATAGAATCGGAACTTACCGGCACCTAGTGTAGTGTAGTTCCTATATTCCCAATAGGCTCTGCGCATTGGAATAATATATACTATAGTTTAGACGTAGGACTGAGGTTTACTGAGTCTCTATTGAATATATTAGACTTAATTGTGAGTGCCAGCAGGCTCAGTGGTCACTAGAAACTTTTTTTCGAATTCACAAGAAGGGATTAGTTTTTGACAACTGCATAAACATGACAACTTTGTTTCCCAAGAATAAGAAATGTATCTCTAGAGTCGCGGAAACAATGGATAGTTATTTCACTCAGTCAATCGTGCATGCTTCGTTTCACCAGAGGTACAGAGAAATAGAGAGACGGGCGTTTTCAATAAAAGTATTTATTGAACAGTCTTTTTTCTCATGCAGAGGAAATGAACTGCTACAATCGTAATACTGGTTGCAAAGTACAATGCGTACAGTACGAAGAGTATTATAAAATAATACTGTAAAAGCATGATATGGTTTCTAAGCCATATAAAATAACATAGAATACATACATTTAATAAATAAAGACTAAAAGTACTCAACTGGTGCTTCTAAAATACGCCTACCCCGGTGTACCTAACCTAGGTCTAGTACGAGGGAAGGGGTAAGTAAGGTGTAGTTTAAGTTTAGTATTCTTTGCCAAGAATCTAACCCAAGAATTCTCTACGGGTCTAATCAGCTCCGTATCTTAGTTTAGAATGAAGGAGGTCTGGTATCTCTCTCTCTGGACTCGATTTCCCAATAAACCCCCAAGGGTAGCTTGGAAACACTGGAGCTGGATTTCTCAGCCAGAGAATAGACAGTGTCTCTCTCAGTGCGTCTGCCGGAGGGGCGGCTTCCTTCGGCACTTGCTGCGGCGAGCTGTGTCGTGTAGGTAGATAGTCGAACTGCTCCAAACCACCGTGTGTTTGCCTGGGCAAGTGTGGGCATATTTATACCTTGAAGTTGCCGAGTTTGACGTAAGGTTGGACATAATAAGATCATCAAAGACTCAGTTCTTTGAAATCTCCATGAGTTCTTGGATACATCAATACTCAAGCAAGGGGAAGTCCCTTAATGCTGAAGGCGGGTTTTTCAAAGAAATTGTTGTGGATTTTCGGAACTAGTGGAAGTAGCCATGCCGTATTTGGACTGCCTAGGTTAAGTCTAAATATGGTTATGATTTCTATGCCTATACAAGGATAGGGTGATTTATACCTATATATGGGCATGAATCGGGACAATTACACTAGGGTCCTAAATTCATATACAACACCCACTCCACTTTATTTTGTTTAACATTACTAAATTATAAGCACTAAAATATATCTAAAGCATGTATTTACAATCCCACCCAAAATATACAAAATGCATTTGAAAAGGTTGCACACGAAAAATTAGCATGTGACTGTATGCATTTAAGAATAGTGTTTTCATACGAAGTATATAGCATCAAAGGCATTAATACTAATTAAATGGATATAGAAATGTACATTTATGAAGTGACTCTTAATTACAGAAAAAAGGTTGAGACCATCCCATAGCAGAAATAATATACTGTTTTGGTTTTGAGGGCAAGGTCAAATATTGTCTCTAGGAAGTATTTAAAAATAAATTTCTTGTTCTCTAAGAATGGCTCTACTTTAAGCAGATTACTTAGTGCAAAAAATAATTCAATTTTGGAAAAAGTCATATCAAAATAGTAAAACAAATAGAGTTCCAAAGTTTTTAGAATGATTGTTATTAAAAGTGAAGGCCGAATTCAGAGTTCCTGGAACGCTGTGTGCAGATTTCTAAAGTTATTCTCGGTGTCAGGAGAAAACATCAAACCGTCTAGGCTGGCAAAGAAATCGTCTACCACAGTATGTGAAAGTGAAACTACTTCATTAAGTAGATCAATTGCGCACAGATGAGAAGCATCGCCGTCAGCGTCATTTGCATTAGCAATGTTCGCAGTAGATGGTACCTGTATGCCTGTTGTTCCACGTACCTCACCATTAGCTGTAGTTGCTGGTGAGATCTCCACGAATGCCATCATCAGGATTGGCAGCCGTTGGGGGCAACACGATGCATGAGCCGTTACCGGACCTAGCAAAGCGTCAACATCCGTTGGCAGTGCTGATGGAAGTATAAGACAAACGTCCAACACGCATTCTTCTCCGCAAAGCAGGCATTGTAGAACAGGTAAGATGCAATCTTGCCAGATTGGTCTGAACGAAAGAAACCATGTGGTATTCAGATCTCTTAAACGAGCCAAGCCAAGAATCTGTGTAATTCTGTCACTGTGCCACATGGCTAGGAGGGCATCCTCCATGGTAGTCTGGGTATCGCTGGTGACTGGACTTGTCATATCGGAGCAGAAGAAACAAAAATAGAATTCCTGCTACGAGTCCCAAAATGAGATGCAGGCCACCGAACATAGAGTGCACGAAATTTAGAAAAATGCCTAGGACTGCTTCAAAGGGTGCTAACAGTCCCCAAAAAACTGCCTTAAATACATATACAATACCACTGGTATCAGACATGTTTAAGATACGACCTAAGATTTCTGCGAAATGCATTGAACAGTTTGTTGATCATAGAGCATGCATCTCCGCAGAAGTCCTTACGACTTGCAGATCATACGTTTCTCTGGAAGAGGTCAGTGGCACCTTTTTTGCAAAAGAATGGCTTTCATTCTGCTTAAAGTATCAATTTGTATAGAAGCGATATTCAGTGAAGGCCATAACAGCGACTCCCCGTCTGTCTTGCTTTTTAGGAAACAAAACTTGCATACAACAAGTGACCCTGGCTAACACACTAACTAGCTAGGCTATGCCTGGCATCATTCCACAACAGCTGTGATCACTCAACATTATGTAGCTACCATTGGATAGCTGCCTATAAACTGGGTCTATCACTGCTGCTGGAGAACCATGCAGGTGGCAAGAAAGGTTATTTGAAGAACCCTCGCAGGCTCCGTGTAAATTAATACCTTGACACAAAAGTGTACCGCTTAGTGAGTTCTTACAATTTTTCCCGCTGAGGAATACCTCCTTTCCCCCACTCCAACATTTGTGTGTGTATGGTAAATTCCAGTTTGACTTAATGTATTCTTTACCCAACCTTTCATACAGGCCTGCTGGTATGTGTTTTAAGCAAAAATGAAACAGGAAAATCGTCACAGGTATCGTGATGGTGCCATGTATTATCCATTCCACGACTGGCTTCTAAGAAACGGTTAATGGTAATCTTTCCAGCTTTTCTATGCTCAGCACCGTATAGTCTGCTCCTCTTTGTGCCAAAGAGATTTGTTTATCTGTAAGGTTAAAGGCAGTAAACAATGACATGGTGTTAATTAGATGCCATGGCACGTAGCCTGAACGGAGATTTTGTAACATCCAGCCTAGCAGTATTATAGAACGTAATTGAGACTGGCCATGTTGTAGCATTAGCAAGTCCTGCTCTATTATGTCAATGGCAGAGGATACAATGCTGTCCAAAGAATAGATTCTGGAGGACAGAGTCGTTAACCCATTGTCCACTACAGAGAGAGCTTTCTCTAAATTAATACGATCAATTTCTTGTATTCTTTCTGCAGCTTCCATTTGCGTGACTTTCCATGCTTCATTGTAAGCAGAGTATATACCAGCATATGTGAAACGTTTTTGACGTGGTTTGCAAGGTCCAAGTAAGAAGTCTCGTAAATCAACGCCTTCTTTAAGTAAAGTTAAGTGTTGTTTAATTTCTGGAAGTGTGGATCTCTGTAGCCACTCAAGGCAAAGTTTTCCTACACTGTATGTTGTAACTATCCCTGGATGTTGTCTCTGGGAATATCTTGGATCTGGCCTAGTTACTGTGAACCCTTGTCTTTAGTTCATGAATCCATCTTGACAGTTATTCGTGTCTGTGGGCCAGATTAACCATTTTTTCCAATCAGGATTAGTTCTGTTCTGTTGTAAAATCTGTTTTACGTCTACCTCCTCATCTGCAGTGTTATTACTGTCAGTTGTAGGCTTAGCCAAGCCAAGACAAGATGTTTGTTGAACGGTGTCATTTAAAAACATTATTTGTTCTGGGATAATGCATGCTCTGAATAAGGCTTCTAAACCTTGTACCTGCCAGTCTTTTGTGCCCCAGACAGTTTTTGTCTCAATGTTGTCTTTCCAAAAGCTAAACCCTAATGTAGACAGTTGAGCATAAAAGTTCGCAGAATACATTTGTTTAGTATTGGTCAACATGTTTTTCATTCCTGTCTTATTCATATTTTTGAAATAAAAAGTTTCTGGATTTGTGACATTAAAACCTGAGAAGTATGGAAACTTTTCATAAAATGTTTTCGAGCTGCCTTTTGTCGGTGTCGGACAAAGTTCCCATTGGTTATAAGTAAAAACATTTCTAGGATTTGCCGATTTGTGCAAATAATGATGACCAAAAGGATTAAAACAATACTTTTGTTCATAATCTGATGAACCTTCTAAGTATTCATGTTTAGTGAATTTAGCTGACATTTCTAAATCTGTCATCATATTATTAACAGTTTCAAAGTCCCAATCATCAGAAAATGTGCTGGGTGATACAAAGTCGCTTAAAGAAACCTTAAACTGGTTTCGAATCTTCAACAGTTCCACTGGGCCATAAATGTCATAATCAGTTGAGTCCCATTCTATAACACCAGGTATAGGAACGGCTGTGATGTTCACTGATGACAGGTCTCTTCGCTCACGATGAGATGATTTGTGAGGTTTCAGGAGCAATTTGATGTTCTTACTTGCTGTGTCCATTGTACTGTATTTTCCATCTATCATCTTTCCCAAACTTAAAACAAGAATGTGCCAAAGTAGGAGAAAAAGTACACCTAACACAATCCAAAATTCAACCCATGGTGAAACCAGATATGTATTTTCAAATTGATGAAAGACTTCTGTTATTTTTTTCTTTGAAAGATTTATTTGCTGGTGTTGTTGTGGGCTCACTGGGATCCTCAGAAAACGTGTCAAAGTTGATGAAATAGCCAGAGGCAGTTCTGTCAATTGTTGGAATTGCATCAGGATTGTTTGGAATGGTTGGGGCTGCTTCTTCCTTTGTCATATTTGTATAGGCAGAGGCTATATCATTGTAGACAGGATTTTCTTGACAAACTGTTATTTGGGCCTCAAGAGGCACAAGTTCCATGGAATTGTTTCATAGTACTTCTTTTCTCACAGCAGGTTTATCAAAGGTGATGAGTCTTTCAGTTTGAACCTCTTGGATTTTAGCGACATTTGGTCATCTGCTACATCTTGGGAGTCCACTCGGCCTACTACTTATTATCAGCCACATGATGTGGTTTGACGAGGTCGATGGACACTATTTCGTTCTCCCTTTTTCCAGCAAGTGGCGGTAGCAACACTGATATTGTTCCATGGATTGCTAAGCAGGTACTGGTTTTCTGAAAGAAGGCCCAAATTCCCTCTTCACAGCGATCTTTTCTTTGACTAGATCCCCAATCTTTGGAATCCAGACATGTCTTGCTGGGACAGGTGGTTTTTCGTCAGTTGTCATTGGCTTTTGTGTTGTGTTGCTAAGACTTCTCTTTTCATTCAAGTCCTGTAAAACAGCCAAACGGTCTTTGATATCAAAAGTTTTTGTTCCACCACTGAAGTGTGACGATCAAGATCTTGGATGAACATTCTAGTACCAAGTAGTAATTCATATGGAGTGATTCCACCCAGAGAATTTCTTGTCAGATTATTAAGATTACATTGGACACTTATTAGATGTTTGACGCCCCCCCCAACCGAATACCCTGCTGGTTATAGATTGCTTTATGTCATGGTTTTTTCTTTCCACTACCGCATTTCCCTTAGGATAGAATGGACTTGAGTACCGCAATGCAACACCCAAACTAGCCATGGCCTCCTTGGAAGCTCTAGAGCTAAAAGCAGGACCCTGGTCAAAATGTAGCCTGCTGATTGCGTATGTGCCGATAAAGACTCGCAAATCTTTTATAACAGTTCGGGCGTCAGCCGAGCTCTGAGGCCACATCCAAATGACTCTTGTGCAGGAATCCACTGCGACCATGATATATTTATAGTTGCCATCCCTTTGTAAGGGACCACAGTGGTCCAGGTAAACACACGCTAATGGTTTATCTGAAATTAGAAGGGGCGTCTGTGCAGGTCGTTTCACTGTAGAAACTTTCATTTTTTGGCATATTTCACATTCTAGAACATAGTTTCTAGTTTGTTTCCTCATGCGCGGCCACCAATATCTCTGTTTTAATAATGATACATTGGCGGAAACTCCTGCGCGTGCAGAGGCGAGCCCTTCATGTGCTGCTAAAATTAGTCCTAACCTATGTTCCATGTTTGGGATTACCCTATCCCCCACTCCAGGGATTCGAGCAAAAGGACATTATTTGCATCAGTTATATATGAGTATTTTATTGGAAAGCCTTTTGGGAGTGTTTTACCACTGTCTTTTACTGGGGCAGTGACAGCCTGCATATGTCGCTGTCTATTTTTGTTTTTGAACAAGTGATTGCAGCTACGGAAGCCGTATGCACAGCTGCCTTCGTGGCTTCATCAGCCAATGAATTCCCTGCAACGTGAACGCCATCCTGCTGATGACTCAGTGTATGGATTACGTGAGTCTTTTGTAGTTCTTTCTATAATAGAACTACTTGTTCCCAAAGCATTTTATGCTTAATTGTGCCACCTTTTGCATCTTTGAAACCGTTTTGAACCCAGTTCTGCAAATATTCATTGTAAGACTGGACGCAGTAGTACGAATCGCACACTATGAGTGTGGGGAATTCGCGATTGGTATTTTCAAGCGCCATCTTGAAAGCCTGTAGTTCAGCTCACTGAGCCGTACAGTCTCCGAGTGATTGAGTTTTAGTGACCATTGGTCTAAATTTACGTTCGCACCAGCGACCTTTAACAATTGCGCACGCAGCACTACAGGCTTGTTTACCCCTAATTGCGGGCTGTGCTGATCCGTCTGTATAAATTATACATCCGTAATGTTCTAGAGGCAGAATCTCAATAGGCAGAGGACATTCTTGTTCGTATTGGAGAAATTCTTGTGTCTTCAAATAGGGGTCAAAAACGTATTCAACGTCTGTTGCAGCAAAAGAATTAACCCACTGTATCCATCTTGGATGTAAAGCTTTAGCATTTGGAATGCTCGCTTTTGTCACTGCCTCTAAAGCAGGTACAGGTGTAACGATCATTATGTGTTTACCCTGCACGAGAGCTCTTTCTTTTGCTACTGCAGTTTGAACCGCTGTCAGAATCTTTTCTGTAGAAGTGAATTTCATTTCAGCATGTGTGTACAAGTGTGATTTGTAAGCTATTGGTACCTTTTCACCTTCATTAAAGGCTAGGTATGTAAATCAGCATCTCCCTGGGATGATTCGGATTACAAGATTGCGTACGTTGTTGCGTGTTTGGAGCTGTGTTTTTGCTAAGATTTCTGTTTGTACTTAACACAAAATTTCTTTGTGTTTTTGAGTCCAATTAGTTGATTTGAAATCAGGTTTTATTTGTTCGTAGGGAGGTTCAACCCTTTCCGCGTAATTTAGAACATATGTTCTTCCGAAATTCAGGAAACCTAGAAGTGACTAAGTTTTTCAGCATTTTTGGAGGTTGGAGCAGCGCACATTTCTCTATAAAGTTTGCTGCCAGACTTTCACCTTCACTTGATAACTCGTAGCCTAAGAATAGGACGTTGAGGTGGGCAATTCGTGATTTCTTCATATTGAATTTATACCCTTCAGAAGCAAACCCAAGTATTATGGTGTTCACTCTCTTCAAGTGTACGTCCAAATCATCATCTGCAAGATTGATGTCATCAACATAAGATAATGCCTCATCATCATACGTTTGTAGTAACTCTGTTACTCTGGCTGAAAATAAACCTGGACTATTCTTGAATCCCTGGGGGAGACGGCAAAATTGTTGCTGTGACCCCATTATTGAGAAAGGGGTCAAATACCTACTTTCTGGTGCAATTTTGACAGAAGAAACCGTTAAATATCTAATGTGGTTTTATATTTTTTCTGCAATATGTTATTCATCAGTGCTGCACTGTGTGCATTTTGTACTGCAAATGTTTTGCAACAAGAGTTTAAATGTCTGTAATCCAAAACTAGACGATATGTATTGTCTAGTTTGGAGACAGGAAACAAAGGAATGTTCATAGATGAGGGGCATGTTTCAATCACCACTTAGTATTCAAGTTGATTTAAAATCTCCCTGGCCTGTTTTTTAGCTTCCTGTTTAACAGGATATTGCCTTTGCATTATTGGTTGCGTTTTAAACTGGATTTTATGGTGAGGAGAATCCTCATCCCATCATACGTGATTTTAATATAATACTGGAGCCTGGGCTACTGCCCATTTTCTGGCATAGGTGTATTTTTTATGAATTGGAATGTGATTTGAGAAGGCTGGCATAATTATCTCTTCGCCATGTGGGCACTCCCTGACAAATTCAGGTGGCCAGTCTTGTTCTGCTAGAAGAATGTCATAACCATTAGAAAGCTTCTCCCAAAAGAGAGCCTTTATTTTACTAGTTATGTCCCCCTCCATCCGGAGTGTTACTTCATATATGGGGTACACTAACCCTGGTATCAGCAGTTTCACCTTCAATGTATTCATTCAAGTCCACTGTCTCCAGATGATCCTTCAAGATCTTGCGAGCTATGGTGACTTCTGCTGCGCTGTCTAGCATTGTCTGGGCCCACTCCCAGTTCTGTAGTAGATTATTTTTAATAAAAACTTTTTCAGGATTTTCAGTTAGTTATGGTTTTACTGGTTTCCCACCCAAATTATCTCTACCTAGTTCTTCATAGGATTTTTTGAATAATTCTTGCAAGTTCATATGGTTGCTCTGTATGTCCGTTTCTTTTAATTTTTGGCGGATTGCCACGGATGCTGCTTCACCTTTAATGCTAGCTAATAGTATAGCCGTGACCTGTTCGAAATCTTTTAGCAGTTTTATACCATAATTTAAAGCAGGTTCTGGTCCGTATTCATTTTGAATCTGTCTTAGGACGTCTGGTATTACCGCCATAGATGGAACACCATGTGTTTTGGTGTAGATTGCAGCAAAAACTGTACCCCAAGTGTCACAGTCCTCCACGTGTGGGGCGATCCCCATCGGTAAACAGATTGTTCAAATTCTGTGTTTCTCATGCGGTGTACTATCAGGGAATACTGCTTCAATTTGAGTACTTTTTTGAGCTAACCAGAACGGAATTTGTTCCCTTTTTGCGGGCAATTTACCAATGACTGATTGTATAGTGTGTGGTGTAATTTTGTTTGTGTTCCCCTGGTGACTGTCTATGTATTTTAATTAGCTGTTTTAGCTGAGCTAACAGTTCTGGACCTGTCATTTGTTCAATGGTAGGATGTGGTGTATAGCTGGCTAGTACCGGCCATTTTGCTCCTGGTCTACCTAGTGGACCGAGGCTGGTAATGTGATTTTGATGTTGTAGGGCGCCTTTAAACCAGAGCTGATGCTCTTGGTAAGTTAGTGGAATTTCAACATCCTCAAAAGGAATTTATTCCACTGGAGGTTCCTCTACTTTGTAGTAGTGGAACTTGTGTGTTACCAGATTTGCTGCAGGAAACAGAATCCATGAATATAATACCTCAGTCTGACGATATTTATGTGCCTCTATATCAAAAATTACTTTACCACCTCTCAATGATACTCCATTATTTATAAGTTTTATAGTGATTGTTTTCCTTATATTTACCGGGATGAGTATAACATCCGGGTCATTCTGTTGGAGACTTGTGTCGTCTAAAACTGCCTGAGCTGCTGCTGCAACTCTCTCCCCTTTCGTCGTCACTTTCTGACATTTGGTTGACCGAAAGTTTGCAGAGCAAGTTTCAAGGAAACAAAGATAAGGTGCACAATATTTTTGGAACACTGTATCCTTCAACGTTAAACAAACCAAAAACTAATACATAGGATTTTTGTCCTACTCATTTTTGGTGGATATTATCCTTTTACCCACTCCAGGCGTCTATTGGAGTATTTTACGGGAAAAAATGGGTCTGTGTGAAAAGTACGACTGAGTTACTCTAGTATCTAGCGTTAAATTATCGCCTTACCAAAAGTTGGACGCCATGTAGTGTAGTTCCTATATTCCCAATAGGCTCTGCGCATTGCAATAATATATACTATAGTTTAGACGTAGGACTGTAGTCGACTAGGTCTCTGACTTAATTATGAGTGCCAGCTAGCTCAGAGGTCACTAGAAACTTTCTCGAATACACAAGAAGGGATTAGTTTCTGACAACCTAAATTATTCAGTCCCAAGTGAATGCTTCACACTCTTTTATTCTGTTTGGGTGTTAGGTCCCTATACAGGCTCTTAAGTCCAGAATAAACAAAAGTCCAGAATAAACAAAACACAATACAGCTCTTCCAGTCTCAGCTTCCAGGGGCTCTCTCTCTCTTCCCCAGGGTCTCTCCCTCTCTCCGGCGTCTTCTCCCAGACAATACGTGGATGTACCCAAAAGGAAACAATAACAAAAAAAACAAGGCTCAGGATATTTGTCCTTTTTAGCTGTACAGGGTAATTAGGGAGGAGGTTGTGCACCGTCACCAAATCCCTAACGTGATGTGCCTTGATGGGGGAAATACATTTGGTGAACTAGTGCCCTGTGACTCGCGCCCACAGCCCCCGTAATAACCCTGGACATGCAGGTTGCACTTGCCTGCTCCCACGACCCTCCTGGGCCGTGGTGAAGGGAGACCCCGCCTCCTCTCTGTCGTGGAGACTCGTGGTCCCGGGCGAGTTGCTCCAAGAGCAGTATTCCCTCGTCGAGTCAGGTCCGGTCTCGCCTTTCTTCCGCACTGGTTCCTCGCTGGGCTGAAGGACCTCATCCTCTGCTCTGAGTTTACGATGTACTTCTTGAGGTTCTGCCAACTCTAGACATTCCGCACTCCCCTCCGGCCTGTCTCCAGCTGAACTCCCTTCTCTCCCCGCGTTGCGATTTTCACCCGTCTACGCACATGGACTTCCCCCAAACACTAGGCTGTCGACCGCACTTCCGGGTTCTTCCTCCCTGGCGGCCATGTTGGATTGGTCTACCTTCGTGCATGAGGGTTCGAAACCATCACACGCATAAACATGACAGCTTTGTTTCCCAAGAATAAGAAATGTATCTCTAGAGTTGCGGAAACAATAGATAGTTATTTCACTCAGTCAATCGTGCATGCTTCGTTTCACCAGAGGTGCAGAGAAATAGAGAGAAGGGCGTTTTCAATAAAAGTATTTATTGAACAGTCTTTTTTCTCATGCAGAGGAAATGAACTGCTACACTCGTAATACTGGTTGCAAAGTACAATGCGTACAGTACGGAGAGTATTATAAAATAATACTGTAAAAGCATGATATGGTTTCTAAGCCATATAAAATAACATAGAATACATACATTTAATAAATAAAGACGAAAAGTACTTAACTGGTACTTCTAAAATACGCCTACCCCGGTGTACCTAACCTAGGTCTAGTACGAGAGAAGGAGTAAGTAAGGTGTAGCTTAAGTTTAGTATTCTTTGCCAAGAATCTAACCCAAGAATTCTCTGAGGTTCTAATCAGCTCCATACCTTGGTTTAGAATGAAGAAGGTCTGGTATCTCTCTCTCAGGACTCGTTTTCCCAACAACCCGCAAGGGTAGCTTGGAAACACTGGAGCTGGATTTCTCGGCCAGAGAAAAGACAGCGTCTCTCTCAGTGCGTCTGCTGGAGGGTCGGCTTCCTTCGGCACTTGCTGTGTCGTGTAGATAGATAGTCGAACTACTCCAAACCACTGTGTGTTTGCCTGGGCAAGAGTGGGCATACTATTACCTTGAAGGTTGGACATAATAGCATCATCAAAGATTTAGTTCTTTTAAAACTCCATGAGTTCTTGGATAAATCAATACTCAAGCAAGGGGAAGTCCCTGACTGCTAAAGGCGGGGTTTTCCAAGAAATTGTTGTGGATTTTTGGAACTAGTGGAAGTAGCCATGCCGTATTTGGACTGCATAGGCTAAGTCTAAATATGGTTATGATTTCTATGCCTATGTAAGGATAGGGTGATTTATACCTATATATGGGCAAGAATCAGGAAAATTACACTAGGGTCCTAAATTCATATACAACACTAGGCTAGGCAAATTCCCATTATGTCCAATACTCAATATGGTTTTAGGAGAGGGAGGGGTACAACTGAACAATGTCTTAATTTATCTCTAATCCTTAATAAGCAGAGAAAGTCCTTGAAGAGTTCTATCCTTCTGACCTTCATGGACCTATCTAGTGCTTTTAACACTGTCAACTGAGATAAATTATGGGCTATGTTGGAAGGTATGTGTGTGGAAAAAGCGTGTGTAACCCTACTCCGCAGGCGTCCCTCCAGTACCACAGTCTTAGTAAGATATGGCAGTAAAGGGGAAAAAACACACCCAATTATTTCTACGGAGGGAGTCAGGCACGGATTCATCCTATCCCCCTTTCTGTTTTTCATATATACAAATGGTTTGGAGGCTTACTTATTAAGCAAGGAACTTGATTTTCCCAAAATTGGCAATAAACCTGACTTCCTGACTTGCTTTTATCTTATGCAGATGTCATGGTTTTATTAGCAAGGACAGCTATGAGTTTGCAGAAATCTCTTGCTGCTTTTACAGATTTTATGACCTCGTTTGATTTAAAAGTACATTTTATTAAATCATATACAATGGTATGTGGACCTAAAGCCACTAAAACCAAAACATTTATTGTTCAGGGAAAGAAGATAGAAAAGGCCAGTAACTTCTCATACTTGGACAACCTTTTTAGCTAACAGTTGAGATGGGAACCTCCTTTAACCTTAAGAGCACAGCAGACAAGTAGGGGGATGGATGATGTGATTGGTGATGTGTTCAAATTACCATCCCATACATCACTGGCACAAATTAGGTTGGAACTAGGCATCTGCAATCAACCACTCGCCAGAGCCATGTATTTTCTTGTGTGCTGCCACAAACTGAGGTCATCAAAGGAAGGAAGTCTAGGGCACCATCTGTGGGCCAGTATTGACAATAATTCATGGCGAGCAGGACACGACTACTGGTCAAAAGGACTAACAACCCTATGCCTAAATGACCTCTGGAACCTGCACGCTAGTCAGAAGGAATTCAAACGGCTAGCGAAAATAAGTATCAAACAACTTTCAATAGTGGAAGACAAAGCTACCCTTGCAAAAAGAAGCCATGGGTGGATGACCCTTCAAACCTACGCCTTATTAATCCCACAGCCGTACCTAACCATATCTTTCAGTGCACGAACGAAACTACGTTTTTTTAAATTGAGACTGGGTGTTATCAACCTATTGGTTCATTGGCCAAAATGGAAAAGAGAGCACGGACGGGATCTATGCCGACTTTGTGGGAATCACAAAGAAGACATAATACACATAATTTGTCTGTGCCCAAAACTGCTGACAGAGATACGGGGCCTACTCAAGCATCATTGGAATATAAAAATGATCAGAAGCTGTAGAGCAGCAGTTCTGACCTGCTTTGATCCTAGGAACACTAAACTAAACTGTGCCCTAGTAAGATTCATGGAGCGCGCTGCAAAAAAACTCTGTGAGGTGCCCACAGTCTGTGACTCTCCATCGGCATAATGCTTTGGCAAGCTTCACCTGTTATTGCTACCCCTACTGGTTTTTATGAACATTACATTTTAAATGAAGTTTTGAATTTTTTTTTAAGTTTTGTACTTGCAATGGTTTTTTCAAATCACGCAATAAAAAAAACACAAAAACACAAACTATTCTGTTATGCTTCTAAATTGGGGCACAAGCCTGAGAAGGAACTAATGAACCTTTAGAGCCAAATGTCTCTCTATTGCCAGGTGTGGAGCTGGGGTGTGGGGCTATGCTAAAAGGGGGAGTAGCCTTTACAAACGCGGGCATTACCATGCGCTGCCATTACTACGCTGCTTTTACAACGCAAGTCGTTACAACGACTTACGCTGGAGGCACTGTTGGATAGGGAATAGTTTAATTTTCTATTCCAACACCTTCCCTACTGTAAGATGGGCTGGAGTTGGAATAGAAAATTAAACTATTCCACTATCCAGCACTTACGCGTTGTAAAAACAGCGTTGTAATGGCACACGTGGTAATAGCCCGCGTTGTAGTGTCATACAACCTGCTAAAAGCCAACAGCTTGTAGTAATTGAAAATAAATTCATGAATAGATTACTGATGCTCCCGACAAGTGTTCCTACCTATTTTTCCATACGAATTTAACTAGAATTTATGGAAGGCTGTATAGGCAGTGCCCCTTTTCTCCTATGGGCTAAGATAGAGACCTCTGAGGATTTAATATTTTCATGTGATGTTTTTAAAGATTCCCAAAAATCAGACAATGTTTTAAAGATTCCATGGTTTTATTATTTTGGGAGGATTTACCATGAGATTGTTCTGGAATACTTTATTGAAAACCCTGAAGGAATTCCCCTAAATGCCAAATGAATTACCAAGGAGGCATACTGTTCCAGTGGCAATAGGCTTATTAGTTACCAACATGACAATATTAGAGTCCCCTGTTTGCTTCCTGCCCCTGCACAATGTTACCTATTTATTTCTACTAAGTCCCAGTTCTGATTTTATCTAACCAGGTTCTGTTTATGCACTGTGCACTTTTTTACCGTCATTTCCTCGTCAAGGATGGTGGTCATACAAGCTTATGCCCTGCCCATGTGATAATGTCTCGGTTCGAAGAACTACGGACTTTCTATTATTTTGCACATTGTATAAATCAGAGAGAAATATATTTCTGCTCCTATTACTAAGGAATACTCACTCTTGCTTGTGTTGATGGTTTTAAATCTGTATTGCAGTAGCTAATTACGTAAGAGACTCCATTGCGATCAGAAAGCCTTATGAGTAAAACCTGTATAGAGATTTTACCTTTTTATTGTGAATCGTGTATGTATTATATTTTATATATAATTTGTAAATCTTTTCATGGTTCTCTGTGCTGAAATAAAGTTATTCTTGACTTGACTGGCTCTATACTCCATCATGGTCGAGGGGAGCTCCATCTCCCCATATTTCCCTTAATTTTGCTTGTCAACGGGGTCGTATTCCTGTCCTAGCTTTCCTCTGGGTATCATGTGAAATTGGGTTTCTGGTTGGAAAAAGTATGCGGCCTGTCCAAGCAGAAGCCGTAATCCTAGTAAGGGTACGCTAGATCCACACTAAAAGATAACCTGTGTTCATCCTCTGATAGCTTGGCACAGAGCAGTGAGGCGTATATAAAGAGGCAAGGTGTAAAGTATTTTTGCAACACACAAGCACACTCACACACACACAGCAACAGAAAGAATACCCCACAAAAAGACTCAATACAGGT